>NW_018397274.1:1423050-1423234 GCF_002168275.2 Theobroma umbraticum
AATTTATTCTCTATAAAAAGAGATTTGGATTTCGGCGAAGATGATTCTTATTTGACTAAGAGTTTTAAAATTTTCAAGTTGATTTTAAATGATCAAAGTGGTGAATTGTTAGAGAAAAAAGAGGTGAAGAATATAGATGGAGATGTAGTGTTTGTGGGAGATAACAGAACTTTAGCCGTCTCAA
>NW_018397274.1:1423244-1423338 GCF_002168275.2 Theobroma umbraticum
TCCTGAAGCACAGCCTAATTCCATATACTTCATAGATGATTTGTTTGACATTTTTGGATATAAGCCATATGGTCCTCAAGATAATGGTATTTTC
>NW_018397274.1:1423348-1423536 GCF_002168275.2 Theobroma umbraticum
ATGAAAATCTTGCAGATCATTATCAATTCAAACCTTTACGCAAAAACCTACCTCCTTATGCTTGGATCTTACCCCCAATTGATTTTAAATTAAAATTAATTTAAATTTATTTTAGTTTTAGTGTTTGAAGTTTCTTAAAGTCATGTATTATTTTATTTTAGTTTTTTAAGCTTTGGGAATCCATGTTT
>NW_018397274.1:1423636-1423908 GCF_002168275.2 Theobroma umbraticum
CAATGTTGAATCCTTTATTAATGCATAAAGAGATAATTTAAACCTTTAAAATTAGTAAAAGAGAACAAAAAGGTAGAAGCCAAGAGACCTTATTATATCAAACAATTAGCAGGATGTATAATGGCTTCGTCCTGGTCTTTATCGAAACAACAAAGTAGGATGTATAATGGCTTCGTCCTCCCAATCTACATCTTTCCACCAATCCACACGTATGAAAGAAGGTGTAAAAGCATTTCGAGTGACTTCATCGTTCCATTGAATCTCTTCCCACC
>NW_018397274.1:1424238-1424442 GCF_002168275.2 Theobroma umbraticum
GTTCTTCAACTTGTGGCATCCGCCTAGGGAAACCTCGCTCAGTACCTGAAAGCAATGAGTAATACCATTGCTATTAGTTAGAAAGAGTGGAGGGGTTTCCATCATTCTTCCTTCCCCGAGTTCCTTCTCCATCTTCATTATTACCATCTCTTCCAAGCTTTCACATTTTCTAACAACTAGGCTTTCCAAACGCTCCATATTTGC
>NW_018397274.1:1424600-1424726 GCF_002168275.2 Theobroma umbraticum
CTCAGTGCATCCTCGTAAGTTGTGAGAGCTTAAAAGGCTTTCTAAAGCAAAAACACTTTTTATTTCTATGCCCAGCACATCCAAACGTTCCAAGCATTTCAACTCCTCTATTAGATCTTCATTACC
>NW_018397274.1:1424826-1424951 GCF_002168275.2 Theobroma umbraticum
AAATTATGCCTTGCTGGCTGCTTTTCCATGAATTGTAAGTCTAGCTACAAGTTTCGTGAACAAGTGGCCAAAAAACTTGAAGAAATAGTGGATCTAAATGAAAAAGGAGAATTCGAAAGGGTAGC
>NW_018397274.1:1425144-1426065 GCF_002168275.2 Theobroma umbraticum
GTTATATGGCTTGGGAGGAGTTGGTAAAACAACACTCTTGACCCAAATTAACAACAAGTTAAGCAATAACCTAATCGGTTATGATGTTGTAATTTGGGTGGTGGTGTCTAAAGATCACACTATCGAAAAGGTTCAAGGAAAAATTGGTGAAAAGCTTGGCCTTTCAAATGAGTTGTGGATGAATAAAAGTTGTGACGAGAAAGCTATAGATATTTTTAGAATTTTGAGCAAAAAAAAGTTTGTTCTGTTGATGGATGATGTGTGGGAGCGGGTGGATTTGATCAAAGTTGGAATACCTGTACCGAATCAGGATAATGTTTTTAAATTGATTTTTACAACTCGCTTCTTAGAGGTATGTGGAAAAATGGAAGCTCAAGAGAAAATCGAAGTTAAGTGTTTAAGAAAAGATGAAGCTTGGGAATTGTTTGAAAAAAAGGTTGGAGAAGAAACCCTTGATAGCCATCCAGATACTCGAGGGCTAGCTAAACAAGTAGCTGCAAAGTGTGGAGGATTGCCTCTTGCACTGATTACAATAGGTCGAGCCATGGCTTGCAAGAAGATGCCCCAAGATTGGAAATATGCAATTGAGGTCTTGAAAAAATTTCCGCATAAATTGGCAAGAATGGATCAACAAGTGTACTCTCTTTTAAAATTTAGTTATGATAGCTTGCCTACTGACACCATGAGGTCTTGCCTTCTGTACTGTAGTTTGTATCCTGAAGATTTTTTCATTAGTGTTAATCTGCTAATAGAATGTTGGTTTTGTGAGGGATTATTGGTTGAATTTGGTAACATAAGTGGAGCTCGAATGCAAGGGTACAACATTATCAATTCTCTTGTTGATGCTTGTTTATTAGAAAGAAGTGAATATTTTGCAGAATACGTAAAGATGCATGATGTGATTCGTGATATGGCTTTGTG
>NW_018397274.1:1426339-1426480 GCF_002168275.2 Theobroma umbraticum
AATTTGAGAGTTTTAAACTTCTATTTTAACATGCATCTTTGTGAGTTGCCCACGAGATTTTCAGAACTAGTTTTACTGGAGTATCTTGATCTATCATTTACAGGTGTAAGAGAGCTACCAATTGAGTTGAATAGGTTGTCG
>NW_018397274.1:1426580-1426695 GCF_002168275.2 Theobroma umbraticum
AGTGACCATTGTCACGATGCTCTTTCCTTGCTATCTTGGTTGGAAAACCACGCTGGCAAATGTCACATTTGAATTTGATAAGATTTTTTTCATGAGCTTGCTCTTGGTGATTTTT
>NW_018397274.1:1427178-1427390 GCF_002168275.2 Theobroma umbraticum
ATGCTTAAATAATAAATATAACAATTAATACTTGATAACTCTATAATTTAAAACTCAGACAAGTTAATGAAGCATCCATTGGAAAAATATGTACTAATTTTACTCTGTCAACGCGTTTTAAATTGACAAGGAGATATAATTGGTGTGGGATTGGTACAAGTCATTCTTTTCTTGTCGTTGACCAACTGGCAACATACATAGCTGCCATGTCC
>NW_018397274.1:1427400-1427491 GCF_002168275.2 Theobroma umbraticum
TACTAGAAACAGAAGATTATACATCATGCAATTGCAAGCATAAACCTTGATACCTTACACTTGGCATGGAAATGGAAGACACTAGTTGTAG
>NW_018397274.1:1427501-1428285 GCF_002168275.2 Theobroma umbraticum
CTAAGACTATAAGTTTAGAACTGAAGCATATGCATCAACTACAATACAAGAAAACTACTTGTGACCTGTGAAGTTGCAACAACACCATAAATAGAAATTAATGATTTTCCAAAACCTGTCACATACATGTAATGATTTGGTATGGGATAGAAATGATCTCTGCTTTTATGGGAAAATCCAGATGTGGATTCAGCACCTAAACAAGTTCATCCTAAAGGAGGTAAACTTCAATGATCAATGTCTACAGCAATGAACCACAGTTGCCACACCTATGTTTAGATACAGCTGTAATTCCTATACAACACCAAATTAGATAGATCAATGTTGTATTTATAATGAAACAAAAGGGAAAAATTTTATTGAAAACTAACTTACCATTAAAATAAAAAAAAACAAATTCCACAACACAAATTTTCAACTTCACTCCAATATTGGAAAGATTAAATGTTCTATTTATAATAAAAAAAAGGAAAAAATAAAAATAAAAAGATGGGTGTGAAAATGTATCAACTACCCAATGAGACTGTTTCCTCGTTCTCAAGCAGGGCTCCGGTATTTGAGCCATGTCATGTTTTGGACTATGGATGACACATGGTTTGCTTCTGCATCTTGTTATCTCTTTTCTAAATTTTGAAATCTTCTTCAATTCATGTTGCTTGCTGACAAGTGGAACTAATTGCTCGGGTTGTCATCGACACAAACAATAAAATGCTCAGCATAGGGTAAGCACATGTCAAAAGGTAATGGCTTCCACACGGCATTCTGCCCTTGGTCTGAAATTTTG
>NW_018397274.1:1428424-1428644 GCF_002168275.2 Theobroma umbraticum
TGGAATATTTTAATGGTTAAATATAATCAATTATTATGATTAGGTAAGATAAGACAGAGTCCATCAACCAAATTATGACGTTGAAGACATAAGAAACTTCCTAGAAAATAGTGTATTATTATTCTTTCACTTGATTGAAAGCAATGCATCCATTAAGAACTTCATTTAAATTATTTTAGTAGCAATCAATCACCAGTTCAGTTAATAAACAATCCTAATG
>NW_018397274.1:1428744-1428884 GCF_002168275.2 Theobroma umbraticum
ATGTCTTGAACGGTGGTAATGAAGATCTAATAGAGGAGTTGAAATGCTTGGAACATTTGGATGTGCTGGGCATAGAAATAAAAAGCGTTTTTGCTTTAGAAAGCCTTTTAAGCTCTCACAACTTACGAGGATGCACTGAG
>NW_018397274.1:1428951-1429195 GCF_002168275.2 Theobroma umbraticum
GCAAATATGGAGCGTTTGGAAAGCCTAGTTGTTAGAAAATGTGAAAGCTTGGAAAAGATGGTAATAATGAAGATGGAGAAGGAACTCGGGGAAGGAAGAATGATAGAAACCCCTCCACTCTTTCTAACTAATAGCAATGGTATTACTCCTTGCTTTCAGGTACTGAGCGAGGTTTCCCTAGGCGGATGCAACAAGTTGAAGAACGCGACGTGGCTTGTTTTTGTTCCAACCCTAACGAAGCTTG
>NW_018397274.1:1429502-1430359 GCF_002168275.2 Theobroma umbraticum
GGAAGAGATTCAATGGAACGATGAAGTCACTCGAAATGCTTTTACACCTTTCAAACGTGTGGATTGGTGGAAAGACGTAGACTGGGAGGACGAAGCCATTATACATCCTACTTTGTTGTTTCGATAAAGACTAGGAACGAAAGGTGTGTGGTATTTTTCTCTCTTGTATTATCATTGTCTTCAAAGGTGAGATAGCCTGCTAATTGTTTGATATAATAAGGTCTCTTAGCTTCTACCTTTTTGTTCTCTTTTACTAATTTTAAAGGTTTAAATTATCTTTAGTATTATTCATAATTGAGATGAAGACTAAAATCTTCAAAATTTCTATTGAACAAGTAATATGCAATAGTTTCAATGAAATGATATGGTGTAGACATAGACAAGTGCATGGAAACAAATTTTTTCATGATGCACTATCTTCTAACTTGGGAAAGAGCTATTAAAGGTTAAGAGGTCTTGAGATAAGTCCTTAAATGCTATAAACAAGGTTACTGTACTTTCAGGAATTAATTTTAATTCTTATATTTTCTGTCAAATATTTAATCATGAAGAATGCAAGAATGACATGAATTGAATAGGAGAATCACATAGGAGAATGCAATAATGCTCTTTATACAAACTAATTGGTACATCTATGCTATACACCAACTACAGTATTAGGGCTAATGCTCCATAGTTATGTAAGGGTGTCATACAATGAATTGAATTTCTGAGAATTCATATGTTATAGAAGAAAAGAAAAACAACTTTATGCATTAATAAAGGATTCAACATTATGGTTTACAATGTCAGTTCATCTAGTGTGTCAACTAGTAAGTTTCCTTGCTTAAAATTACCCAGTAATCTTTAATTCTTCA
>NW_018397274.1:1430459-1430620 GCF_002168275.2 Theobroma umbraticum
TTTTGCGCTCTATGTTGACTTAGACTTTAGCGACCATTAGCATTAGGATTGTTTGTTAACTGAACTGGTGATTGATTGCTACTAAAATAATTTAGACTATTTTTTAGGAAGTTTCTTATGTCTTCAACGTCATAACTTGGTTGATGGACTCTGTCTTACCT
>NW_018397274.1:1430877-1430987 GCF_002168275.2 Theobroma umbraticum
TTGAACTAGTCCTGGTAAGCGATCGAGTCCAATGACAGAACAAACAAAATTTCAAACCAAGGGCAGAATGCCGTGTGGAAGCCATTATCTTTTAACATGTGCTTACCCTA
>NW_018397274.1:1430997-1431212 GCF_002168275.2 Theobroma umbraticum
TTTGTTGTTTGTGTCGATGACAACCCGAGCAATTAGTTCCACTTGTCAACAAGCAATTAGTTCCATTTTGTTGTTTTGGCAAATTATTAATTTCTATTTATGGTGTTGTTGCAACTTCACAGGTCACAAGCAGTTTTCTTGTATTGTAGTTGATGCACATTCTTCAGTTCTAAACTTATAGTCTTAGATATCTAATTCTACAACTAGTGTCTTCC
>NW_018397274.1:1431298-1431526 GCF_002168275.2 Theobroma umbraticum
TTCTAGTAAATTGGTTGTGGACATGGCAGCTATGTATGTTGCCAGTTGGTCAACAACAAGAAAAGAATGACTTGTACCAATCCCACACCAATTATATCTCCTTATCAATTTAAAACGCGTTGACAGAGTAAAGTTCGTACATATTTTTCCAATGAATGCTTCATTAACTTGTCTGAGTTTTAAATTATGGAGTTATCAAGTATTAATTGTTATATTTATTATTTAAGC
>NW_018397274.1:1432043-1432248 GCF_002168275.2 Theobroma umbraticum
TACTTATTATTTTAATTGTCATTTAGTAGCTTTGAAGAACTTTAAGTGTTATTTCGTAATACTTTTATATTCTTAATTTATGTAAAACTTACTGGTGGGAATCAAGTTTTATTACATGGGTATTTATAGTTCTTTTATAATATTATGTTATTTTATGCTTTATTATTTTAATTATGAAATTATATAAATAGAAATATTTGTTCTA
>NW_018397274.1:1432258-1432360 GCF_002168275.2 Theobroma umbraticum
TTAAATCACAGAAAAAGTTCATTAACATTAGTAGCAATACTTGCTTCCGTTAAAGAAAAGCTTAAAAAGTAGATCAAGAGTGAACATTAATAGCAGGACAAG
>NW_018397274.1:1432514-1432812 GCF_002168275.2 Theobroma umbraticum
TTTATCCACTATTACCCCGAAAGGTATAAGAGTGCAAATGTGGATCCACCATAATAAGCTAGTATTACTCCTTAATCAGCACAGAATTCACCATCTTATTACAATTTATTCAAAACAAAAGGCATCACACACTTGTATATAATTTGATGCAATTGATTATAATTTACATAATTCCTAAGATTGAGAAAAAGTAAACATCATTTAATTGTAGCAAAGATTTCATACATATTATCAATCAACATGATCCATCTACTAATGCCGTGATTCAGTGTAACCACGCACCCATTGCATGCCCAAG
>NW_018397274.1:1432940-1433127 GCF_002168275.2 Theobroma umbraticum
GACCTTCTTTTTAACTGTGATGAAGTTGCTTATCAATCAGCAAGTCTCAACCCAACCAAACCCCTTAACACTAATGTAGTGTCCTGTCACCCTAGAAGGGCTTTTTCTTAGCAGTGATTACTTCACAATTGTCATACAGATGAGAATTTGTTCTACGTATCTTTCTAATCTGTTAAAAGTCCACATT
>NW_018397274.1:1433391-1433551 GCF_002168275.2 Theobroma umbraticum
AGTAAACAAATCGATAAAGAGGAAATCCCTCTTTAAATTGTATATATACTACAACAAGGATTCACATAGGATAGCCAATAGGAAACCAAATAATTTGAACAGCCCAAATCAGGAATTGAGCTTAATAGAACAGAATATTGAAATCAATACAATATGAAAA
>NW_018397274.1:1433983-1434129 GCF_002168275.2 Theobroma umbraticum
TTATGCTTGGAAAAACAAATTTATTGACCTTTTATGCCTATTGAAAATACAGCTTATACAATTAAAAAAATGGGGCCACTTAATTGAGGCATACCTTTTTTGCTTTTTCTGGTACAAGGAAGACTATTACAGCTCAAATCTAAGAT
>NW_018397274.1:1434624-1434765 GCF_002168275.2 Theobroma umbraticum
AGGGTCCTCATCACTATGTTTTGGATGTCCCAAATATATTCTCCACAATCAAAAGTCAAAGGCTCATTATCTAACTTCCAACAACACCCTTTAATAATTTTTACAAACAAGGGGAAAAAGAAAACCAAAAAACTACTTTAC
>NW_018397274.1:1434865-1438794 GCF_002168275.2 Theobroma umbraticum
AATTTTAGGATCACAAATGGTGATTGCATTTTATCATGTTGAATATTAGCCTTGTAATGGCAATGGCAATGGCAATGGTAATGACGACATTAGCCTTGTAACTTGACTTGGTCTATCTTCTTGAAAAATGTTACTTCTCCATGTAAATAATTGATTCTTCTCCTCCCTATCTGCTCCTCTGTTCCTTGCCTAGCTCTTCCTCTTTCTTTCCCTTCCCTCTTTTCTCTTTGAAGTCTATTACAAAGATGGAAAAACAAACGACCTGTCACTTTATTATTTTTATTTTTATAATGTTATTGCTTCTCTACTGAAACCAGAAGCTTTAATTTTATGTAAGTTTCTAAATTTTCTTTCTTTTTATCTCATTTGATTAAGTGTGTGATTATATTTTTCTATTGTGGACAATGATCTCCTTGCACCTTTACTTATTGTGAGATTTGAATTCATTGTTTAGTTTTCTCTTTTTTAATATTTTGTTATTCTTTCTCTTAATATCTTTTTTTCTTTACTAATTACATTTACAATTTTTTTTTTTTTAGAAAAATTGCCACACAAGTAAAGAAAAAAATCTCTCTATCTTCGTGGTAATTACTCATTGTTTTTGATTTTTTTTCATACATAAAATTTTCTATTTTATAAGTTAATGTGGATTTTGAATTAATTAGTTGGAATGTGATTGATTTGTGTTCGAATAAGGTTGATGTAGTTTTTTTGATTAATTTGCTTTATTTTGTTATACAATCTTGATTTTTATAGGTTTAAGATAGTTTCCAAGTATAATAAATATCGTCCTTATTTATTTCTTAATTTCATGATTTTCTATTTATTTAAGTTTTTATTATTTGAATTTTTTATAATATTATCACTTTCATATAAAAACGAGAAACCTTACATGTAAGCTTCTAAATTTTCTTTCTTTTTAACTCATTTGATTAAGTGTGAGGGCTCTTGCTTGCTTGGGCTTAGGCCTCCTTTGGGCTTAACTAGGAGTTTTTTCTTTGGCCATTCTATTATTGTCTCACTTTTTTCTTAAGCATTTTACTCACATTTAAAAAAAAAAATAGCCACCTTGAGTGTATAGCACGGGTAGCACACTAGTGTAATGTATAAAATTTGGCTTGTCTTTTAAATTTTCCTTAATTATCATTATACTAAGATTATAAGGGATCAATTTAACGAGAGAATAATCATATTAAAGCCTTATACTTTCTTCCCAGAGCGGCATGATAACACCAACAAGCAACACACAATGAAAAAAAGACCCTAAGCTGAGACACTATCAAAAACGTTGATACAAGTTCATATGTACAGAGAATGTCGTAAACTCATGATGGTTTCATATGTTAAAATTTTATGATATGGATACTTTAGTTACACAATAGACCATATAAAAAAACACCTTATAAATAAAATTACAAAAAAGTAATAGCTCATCACTGATCAGGGAAAGGCTTGTTGGACTTTTACTCGAAAATATAAAGAAGAACACAAGAAGAAATAATAGAGACTTAACAGTTAACAACGAAAAGAAATAAGAAAGAGTGTTAAATGTGAAAATCGATTCAAGGCACATTATGGAAAGTGTTGACTTCAAAGTAGATTTCTGTCGCTACCTTGGTGCAAATAGTAATTGATGACGTTTTACTCCTAACATAGGTATGGAAATCGTTTTCAAAATTTTTCTCTACTCTTGCTCGTTTGCTTCTTCTAGGGCCTTCCTAATTAATCATATCTTTTCCCTCTTGCTCTATCGAAATTGGAGTGCAATTGAAAGATATTGATTTATTCACCTTATTTTTCAAGGGTAAAATATTTTTAAAAAAAATAACATCTTTCGATTCTATGATAGTGTTGATACTTATATCAGTAATTTTGAATTTTACTACAAAAATCTTGTAGGTGACATTATATTGGGAATAACCCACATGAACTCCATCAATAGTTTTAGGTCCTAGTTTCTTCCTTTTGATTCCCAAAATTTTCACTCTTTCCAAGCACCCCACATTCTTAAACAATTTAAATTGGGTTTCCTCCCATTCTATAATTCATACGGAGTTTTATCTAATTTTTTATGAGCAACTCTATATAGAATGTGAGATGCAAATAATAGTGCCTCACTCCATAAGTTTTTTGAGAGTTTGGAACTTGAGAGCATACAATTTACCATATCCAATAAAGTTTGATTTTTTTTCTCTGTCACACCGTTTGATTGAGGTGTGTAAAGGGGGGATACTTGACAAATAATTCCATTCTCATTATAGAAGTTTGAAAACTCTAGAATATACTCTCTTCCCTTATTTGAATGAAGAATTTTGATTCTTTTTTCTTTCTGATTTTCAACTTCATTTTTATATGTAATCAACATAGCCAAAGCCTCATCTTTTGCTCGAATTAGAAAGACATAACAATATTTAGAAAAATCATCTATGAAAGTAATAAAGTATCTCTTAGCATTTTTAGGGCAAACTTGAATGTCATAGACATCGCTATATATTAACTCCAAGATTGCAAATTTCCTAGTTACAAATTTAAAAGCTCTCTATATAATTTGGACTACAAAAAAATTTCGCATTTTCCATACATGTTTATGTTAGGTTTAGGAATAAGATCGAAATTCATCATTCTCTTAATAGACATATTATTAATATGCCTTAAATGACCATGCTAAACATTAGAAGAAAGAACAACATTATGAAGAGAAAAACTATTATTAATTTTATTACTATGACAAACAACATTCTACATATTTAACTTAAAGAGACCCTCGAATACATATCCTTTATTGACAAAAAACTCATTTCTACAAATTACAACTTTATTGGATTCAAACAATAATTTATAACCATCTTCAAAGAGAAGAAAACCTCTAATCAAATTCTTTCTAATGTTGGGCACATTTTGCACTTTATAAAGAGACAAGTTATTTCCAAAAGTCAATAATATTGCTATCTTTCCTTCTCATTTCACTTATGCAATTGTAGAATTATCCATGTTCACGTATTTTCCATCAATGACTTAATATTTTAAAAATATGGATTGGTCAACACAAACATTGATATTAGCATCAGTATCAAACCACCAATCAGTAGATGCACACACTAAATTGACTACAGGAATGTTTGAAACATACTTTTTGTCATTCTCACTAGTCACAACATTGACCTAGGAAACTAATGTCTCAGACGTTTTTTGGCCTTTGTGATGTTGACAAACTCTTGCACATGTCCCAGTTTTTCACAAATAAAGCAACATCTCTTCTTTTGCTTGTTAACACTAAATGGTTGTTGTTTACAAAAATAATCTTTTGAAAGCTTTCTTTTTTTCGAGTTTGAATTTTTCCCTTTTACAATGTTTACTTTACCCTCAAACTCATTGGACGTTTTATCCTTCTCTCTATTTTTCTTCAATTTGAAAAGAAAAAAAATTAAACTATCCATAGTCAAAGCCTCATGCTTGTATTTTAGGGACAAAGTAAAAGATTTCCATTTTGGAGGAAGTTTTTCAAGGAAGGCACCCACATGAAATTTTTCACACATGTCAATTTTCTTTTTGGTTTAACTCATGAATAAGAACTTGAAAAAAGTGTGCTTGATCCATTGTAGATTTATTATCAGTCATTTTGAAGTCCATGTATTTTCCTATAATGTAGTTATCAAGACTTTCATCCTCTTTACCATCTTTCTTTTATAGTGTTTCTCACAATTCACATACAGTTTCTGTAGTGTAGAAAATATTGTAGAGATTACTAGACAAAGTAGACAAAATACGACCATGAAAAAGATAATCCTTATCTAATTGTGTTTGTGTGCTTGTGTTCTCAGTTAAGTTTGAATCAAGGTTTTGATTTGAAGGATCAATAAGATCGAGATTTTCATTTGAAAAAACAGTAGGATTGGAGATAGCAGAGTAAAGTCCTTAAATTTTTAACC
>NW_018397274.1:1438804-1441282 GCF_002168275.2 Theobroma umbraticum
TTGATTCTACAATCTATGAAATTTTGCCTAAAGAATTTCTTCAGCTTTGTAGAAATTTATTATTCAATTGAAACCGTTTTTTAAAATGCAAAAAATAGATCAACTCTGAAATTGTTGGACTTTTTATTCAAACATATAAAGAATAATGCACGAAGAAATAACAAAGACTCCATAGTTAACAACAAAAAGAAATAAGAAAGCGTTTTGAATGGGAAAAGTGGTTTGAGACATGTTATAGAAAATGTTGACTTAGGAGTATATTTCGGTCGCTACCTCAGTGCAAATAGCAATTGATGATGTCCTACTCTTAAGATACAATGAACCATTAAAGGATCTTCTAATATGCACTCAAATAAAAAATCAGGCAAACTCGTAAATCTCTGAATTGCTCTTGAAAAAATTTTAAAATGAAGAAGAATAGAGTCTTGGAAACACAGAATGCTTTGTTTGAACTTTTGAGAAAAAGGAAATTAGAAGAATAAATGACGTCAAGAAACAAGAAATAAAAAAGTTCTTTTCAAAAATGAAGAGATGGATATTTATAAATAGTGAAACATCACCAATATGTCTCTTTATTATACGCGATCGCTGCTCTTAAAAAATCTTATTTATTTTTTTGTAAGACTCGAATCAAGCCTTTCCATCATTTGTGTTCTTTTAGCCCATCCATTACGTAAGCAATAGTGTAATTCAGGTTTAGAGGTTTGCCCATCGAGTCTGCTATTCAACCAATCTAGATCGAACCCACGTTCACTCAATCCATGAAAACCCATTTCAACAACATATAAAAATCCTTCTCAGTTCAATCCCCATTCTCTCTTTCTCTTTTATAAGCTTAACAATGCACTCAGATTCTATCAAATCTCTACACATTTTCCCTTTCTTTCATTGAAAAGAACTTTGTTTTGATCTGATTTCCTTCTCTATGATGAGTTTTTGGGGTTTAATCGAGTAATATTTGCCTGTATTTTATGATCCAAGAGTCACACTCCATTCCAAGTGGTTGTTCTAGCTTTAACTAGCGTTCATACCTCACAAACTCAAAATTCCTCCCCTTAAGGATAAATGCATCCAAAACCCTCCAATATTTCCCATAAATTGTTTATAGCCACCTGTAATCAATCCTTTAGGGTAGATTATTTACAAAAAATTATGGGTTAAGTTGTAAGATCCTAAATAGAATAAAAAACAAATTAAAAATTAAGCAAATGGAGAGTCGAATGTGAAAGGAAGTATGAAGACCAAAGGATCAAAGAATGGTTGAACCCAAGCAGGGTGCTGATCGAACTTGGACCTACAAAATCGCGAAAGACGTTGACAAATGGAGCAGTAACCTTTTTTCTGTTCACGTTGAGAATCTTCCATTAAATATTTCGAGAAGGGATATTAAGGACCTGTTTAGCACATTTGTTGAAGAGTTCCATTTGTTGTCTGTTTTTGTCTGTGGCACCTTGTATTGAAGAGTTCTCATCTGCTGATGAGGCTCTCTCATTTTAATAACATACGATCCCATTCAAAAAAAAAAAACCAAATTAACCAAATTGAATTAGTATATTTTAATTTGATTTTCATTATAATATGATTTGTTTTTTTTTTTTTTGTAAAAATAAAACCAAAATGTTCAATTTGATTTAGATTTACCCTTAAAAAACCGACCCAAACCAAACCATGCTCATCCTTTTTATTTTGGGGTGCTGATTTGGGCATGGTAACAGATAAGACCTTAAGAGAGGAGAGAGAAATAACAGCATGGAGGTGATATGAAATTAAAACAAAAAACATTTGCTATTAATGACAATTCTTGCATTGATATGTCAAAAAACCATTTGTCTGCATGAATCTTTTAATTACAACAAGAAGTAGATGAATTGTCCTATTTGCTCCATCAAGATCCTACTTATAATTACTCTAATTTGTCTAAACTCTGAATCCTATAAAGAGTCCTTTGAGACTTGAACAAGTGATATAAAAAAAGAGGATAAAGCCAACAAGAACATATAGTATTACCTTGCAAATGTTGATAAGCAGAGTTGCATTTAGGCTGAAGGTCGTCATCAGATTCATATACGAGATCAATGACAACTCCTTTCACATGTAAATCAGAAAACACTGTACAACTCACTTGATCACCTTATTCCAATTCACCCATAAATCTCCAAGAACTAAGCCAAAACATATTGTTCTTGGCTTTAGGAATTCCGATGAAATTTTTATAATAGATCCACTTAGTATCTTTGGTCTTGTTGACAATCTCAATACGTGATGAAAAATCAAATATTTCATCGTCTTCATCAAAAAGAAGGGCCCCCAAGTTTAGACAGCCAATATGTTGACCAGGGCTTCGGGCCACCACAAAGGAAACCTTGTTTCCTACAGCATGATGGTTGTACCTACCCTCTGGAAGGTCATATATATCATACATGCTAATTATCCCACAATCATATAACACCTGTAACAATATTAAATTAATTATAGGTT
>NW_018397274.1:1441292-1451143 GCF_002168275.2 Theobroma umbraticum
TAATAAACCAAAAATATTAGAAAGGAGATCAAGGAAACCTTAGGGGAAGCAATCAGTTTTGATTCCTCTAACTCATTGTAAATTTGCACTTTGATATTTCCACTGGAGCCCAATTTGAGTAATTCTTCATTAACTTTCAACTCAATCTCTCTCCAAATATCTTCATTTTCTAAAAGATGAGAAAAATAGATATGTCATTATTATACAATTTTAATAAAAAAAATACTACATTTCCATGAGTATTTGTGTATAAAAAATTGAATTTAAAAATACAACAAAAAAAGCCCTTAAAGATGCAATAGTATAATGGTGCATGAAAAAAAAATAATTAAATTTTAGATTAGGATCAAACTTAGAATTAATATTAATAAATTAAAAGAATACTAAGAATTTGAGACCCAATTAATTTAGAAGACTTAGGTTGAAATTATAGGAAAAGGACAAGAATAGATGAGAAAGTGCTACATATAATTTTTGTAGCTTAAGATCATAAGAATAGGAACAATATTATAAGTGAAAAGGCCTTTGTTAAGGAGGAAAGATCTCCCCTTTTTAAGAACCGAGGACTAGATTATATATGACTTACAAGTAAGGGCATACCTTTTTCCCTTCGAGGTACCTTTTCTCAAAAGAACAAAATCGTAGTAGTAAATCTCAAAATAGATAATATCTTGTAATCTGATGTAGTCCAATAACTCTAGCATTAACAAATGGCTTTGTTTGTGGGACTCCCATATTGACCCTCAAAGAAAACACAATCTACTCTGATTGTGGGGTTAATGTTGAGGGGCAAAATTCCACATTTTTTCCATTTTTTTGAAAAAAATTAGATTCCACATCTTTAAGAACCAAAGATTGAATTGTACCTTATAAATAAAGACATGTTCCCTCACAAGGTCCCTCTTTTGAAGATGAAAATATCGTCAAGGTAGGCCCTTAAAAAAACAATATCTTGTAACAAGGTGCAATCCAACAATCCTATCATCATTAGTTCTTTTTATATTTATGGCTATACTTAACCTAAAGTGATTTATAAATATTTTGACCTAAAGCAAGCATCTATAGGTGTTTATAGGATAGACCAAGCTCAATTAACAATTCAAAAACTTAAGCTTGGGCAATAAGGCCTATTTATTTCTTATTTATTATTTAAATATTAAAAATATTTTTGACATAATATCTAAACAAATCTTTAAACTATTTAAGAAAATTTAAATAAACCCTTACGCTTTTATTACGTTCATCAAATCCTTATACTATTATTTTGAGTCAAATAAGTCTTTATAACTAAAGATTGACTTAATCAAAATATCATTTATCATTCTATATCATGTGACATTGACGTAACACTCTAACATGTAATAATTGATAATGATCTGACATGCTGACATATCTCGTACTTAGTTTTTTTATCTCAAAAATTCATAGATTAATTTAAAAAATTTCCATGAAAAAACCTAGATATAAGAAACTATTGATGTATAAAGTCAAGCCAAAAAGATAAAAAGTTGTTATGAATGCTATTAGGTGCAATCGTACCTTGAGAGTATTGTGGAGTATCATCTTCATACATAACCTTGGTTTGTGATACACAGGTAACCCCAAATTCTCTTACGTTGAAAACAGAGGTTGATAATCTGCAGCTCACCAAATCGCCATTTTCCAACTGATAATCCATTACTGGCCAATGGATTAGCCATAAGATTGTGTTACTATTGGTTTCAGGAATTCCAATGAAACTTGAGAAATAAGACCACGTCAACTTCTTGGTCTCATTAATAATTTGCACCCATGGTAGATATTCAAATATCTCATCACTAACAACAGAATATACTATGCATAGTTTTAACCAGCAAACTTTTTCACCAGGATTTTGTGGCAAAGAAAAAGAAATTTTAGACCCTTTGGAGCGAGACTCAAATACGATGGGAACCTCATTTCGGAGACAAAGCAGCTAGTTATGTCGCCATCACGAAATATCTGAGACATTAAAACCATTATTTATGAAAGTACTAAGTAATGTATAATAAGAAACTAAAAATTTTTAGTAGATTGAGAAAAGACCTGGGTGGTAGCCAGCATTTTTGTGTCCGTAAGATAGTTATAAATTTTCAATTTAATGCTTCCGATCAAGTCCATATGAATAAGCTTTTGATCTTTTCCACTTCAAAGTTTTCAACTGGTTCCAACTTGAACACGCCTTCAACCTCAGTTAGCTTCTCACAACTAAAGACAATACACCTTTTCAAATTTATTAAGCAGGGCATACTTGAAATGTTATACAATGATTGAGACGTTATCACACGCAAGCCACTCATTGGAAGCTTTGGAAGCCATTGGAGCTCTTTGCAACAAATCAGCACAAGTTCATCAAGCTTTGTAAGGTTGATAATGCTCTCAGGAATGCTATGAATTGGGTTTCTACTTAAATTTAACGATTTCAAGGAGGTAAGTAGCTCAAATCAATGGGCATAACATCATCAGATAGTCTGCAACTTTCAAGACTCAACTTTACAAAGTACACGGCAAAGATGCCCAAAAGAAACCCAACTCTTTGCTTCTTTTTAGTGATAACCAAGACAACCACGAATTGGATTCACATATAGCAGTTCCATCTAAGTTAAGCACCCTCAATGATTTCATATTCTGCAAATCCCTAGGCGCATCATTAAATGTTGAACAACCAGATAAAATAAGTTCTTCCAAAGATTCAAGTGAACCAATTGTCCTTGGAAGTTTTCTAAGACTTTTGCAACCTTTAAGGTTTAAAACAGTAAGAGTCTTTATCTCACCAATGGATTGATCAACCTCAATCAACCTTATGCAATCTTTCAACATCAACCTTTCAAGACTATGAAGACCTGATAAGTTCAGGATTTTGAGAAGGCCATGGGAGTGACTGAGATTAAGGATCTTCAAATTTGGAAGAAAGTACTGTAGAAAAGGAAAAAAAAACACTTAGCCTTATAATTTTGTTTTTGCTTCACAAAAAGTAAAAGAGAAATTAAGTAGTATCACACCTTTGTATCATTCCAAACACGTTTGAGGCTACTGTTGCACATCTCAAAAACAACTAGCCTAGAAATATCTAAATCTCTAGGAAGATATTCTTGAGGAAATCCATGCCAACACAACCATATTAAGCTCCTAGGGAAGTCTCTGTAGTCTCCTTTAAGTTTTACATAATCCACTTGAAGCAGTTTAAGACTCTGCATCTTTGCAAATGCATCAGTTTCTATATGTAACTCATTTGACATGAGAAATGAATCTTTTGAATGATTTGCAGTTGTCTTTCCGTACTTCTCTTTCAGCAATCTTTGTAAGTCAATGGTAAGGCACTTGATTGTTTCTGTACCCTGTTGGAGAAAGAATTTCTTTAGTTTTAAAAAGTACGATATTAGAGAATTGAATAAAAAGAGTGGAAGAAAATGAAGTCCCTCTTACAATTTTTTCTCTTAATGCATTAAATGCATCCTTATGCCATAACCTGCTTCGTTTCCCAAGGTCAAAAGATTCCTGACGAATAATGTTCCTTCCCATATCTCTAATCATTTGATGCATCATCAACTTGTTTCTTTCATTAACAACCAAAAGAGACCCATTTATGAGATTTTCTATACCAATTACTGTATAGTAATCACAACCATCTAGAATTTTAGTTGTGTAATCTCTATGCTTCCCGATGAATGCACAAGCTATGTCAAGGAATAGATTTTTATCATGATCATCTTGTAGGGAATCATAGCTTATTCTTAGAATCTTCTGAATTTTGCTATGAGGGATTGCTTTCAATTTCTCTAATGCACTTCTCCACACATTTATACTTTTACCAGACAAAGAAGAACCCAAAACTTGAAGAGCTAATGGAAGCCCACCACAATGTTTCACTATACTCCTTGCGTAATCCGTATAACTTTCAATTGGATCATTCCGTCCGAAGGCATACCAATTAAAAAGTTGAAGTGATTCATTGAAAGCTAATTCTTTTACTTCAAATACCTTGCATGAGTCTCCATAATTGGATGATGCTTCAAAATCAAACATATGCCTAATAAAAAGATCATTTAGTAGACATCGATGCCTGGTAGTTACAATGATTTTACTTCCTGGATGAAAAGGAATTTGCACTCCAATTATTTCTGTTACTTTTTCTGAATCATCCACATCGTCTAGGACAAGAAGCACACGCCTATGGCATATAGTTTCTTTGATCTTAGCGATTCCATCATCTGAACTGTATATTTTGTTTGCTTTCCCCTTCAAGATATCTGAAATAAGTTGTCTTTGCAACTGAACCAGACCATTGCGTTCTTGAGTAGTCTCTCTAACATCACCAAGGAAACTGTAACTTTCAAATAGTTGGAAATTCTGATTGTAAACAAGTTTGGCAATGGTTGTCTTCCCAATCCCTCCAATTCCACAAATTGTTGCTATGCCAACCTTATTTGACCCATCTCTCAACCACCAATTAATGCGCACCACAAGAGCATCTATTCCAACTAAATAGGGAGGGACATATAAAGTGGTGCGATGGAGCTTATTTTGAACTTGTTTAATAATATCTTGAATGAATTGCGATTCATGTCTACAAATGTTAAAATATATAAGTGTTAATATAACTTAGCCGATGACATCATGAAAATTAAGAAAAAAAATCTATTTAACCTGTTTGTTTGTTTCTTACATAATTTTGATTTTTATATTATATATTTTTTATTTTTTAATATAAATTACATCTTAATTACTTTTAAATATATTAGATTATTAAGTTTTCTTTTCAATTTATTACAATTGTCATAGTTTAAATTACAATTTTTAAGAAGGGATCAAATAGTTTCAAAGTTGCTTACCTATCTTCTAGGAGCATGCCTCCCAAATCCGCAACTTCTCTTAAAGCAGTCCTCCATCTTTGTACCACCATGTCCATGTCATACTTGAAGCTCTCTTCATGTCTAGCAAACGCTTCCGCAAAACTCCCTGTCTGCTTCTTGACTTGAGATGGATTCACGTCATAGAAAATTGGCAGAACAATGTGTTTGGAGAATTTCCTATGTTCCATTATCTTGACAAGTTCGTTAAGACACCATATCGATGAAGCATAATTCTTTGAGAAGACAATGATAGACATTTTTGACTCATGCAATGCTCTTGCAATTTCGTCTCTTATGTTCTCCCCTCTCTCAATCTCATCATCATCTCTAAATGTGTAAATTCCTGCATGCACTAAAGCCATGTAAAGGTGATCCGTAAAGTTCTTACGTGTATCTGCACCTCTAAAACTCAGGAATACATGATAAGTATATCGAGAAATTGATGAAGAGGACTCCTGGACCATTGAAACAGCCATTGAAGAAGAACACAAAAGAATTTGTATTGGGTGATGAGGCACCTAAAATAATGTAGAACAACTTAATTATGTCATCAAAGGAAAGAATTTAATAAAAAAATTTGAAGGCCCTATATATAACCAAGATCAAAGAATTGAAAATAAGTAGTTATATAACTTAAAGCTAAAGCTAGGATTAAAGGTCATACTTAAGCTGGTAAATGAATTTAGACAAGACAGTACCTTGCTGACAGCCTTTCGTTGCCCTTGTACTCTCTATGAAGAGAAAGTGGATTGTAAAACCAGAAATGATCAAGAAATAGATAACTTTTTCATTTTTTAAGAAATTAGAGAGGATGTGTTCTTATGAACTAAGAACAATAAGTCCCAGCACTACAACACTTTTTATACTTCAAAATTGACATGATAAAGCCCTCTTTAATACATCTTTATTTTTATTTATTGTCATTTTCAGCTGACTTTTTACACCATTGAACAAAGACTTGAACTTAAGGCAAAATGTCATGATTCATTATCTGTATGACTTAGACTTTGGGGTTGGGGTTGGGGTTGGGGTTGACGTAACACAATATTTGACTCAATAAAAAGTGTATGTATCTGTTATATAAAAAATTTAGTTCGAATTCTTCCATTCTTAAAAAAATATAATTAGACTAAGAATAGTTTTTTTTTTTGAAAAGCAGACTGCCAACAATTTCATATATGTTAAACAATAATTAGGATTTTTTTAACAAAAATAACTCTAATAAGTTAAGTGAGATACTATTATTATTATTCTTTGATGAAGTGATCATAGCAATCCTAATTTGGCATACATACGAAGGAGTTGAAAAACGTTATCTATGAAAAAACACTAGATAGGCAAGAATTTTTTAAAAGTTTTTTTTTTTTTTGAATGGCTGGACATTGTTGGCAAAAAATAGAGTCACCCAAGGAGTGGACTCCATTACAAAGAAAATTCAGAACAACCAAACAGAATAAGAAAAATTGCCCAAGCCATAGAGGCAACAAAAAACAAATCCAGAATAAAAAATAAATAAAACAAAGCAAACAAGAAAGGGCCATGAAAACTGAAAGCTGAAACAGAACCCCAGCCAATGAGCAACCAGAATCGCAGCAAAAAAGAACCGCAGGGAAGCAAGAGAAACATTTCTATCAATCAAACCTCTCCACAGAAGCTCACCTTTAACGGCAATACGCCTTTTCATAACCTAACAACAGAAAACTTCACATTTGGAAGCAGCAAGATTAGACCAAATAAGATTCCAAAAATTCCTATTGCCATCAGTTTCATAAAAAATCCCCAAATAATCTTATCAAATTCATCTTTATTAAGAGAATAGCTGCTGCTGCCAAAAAACAAATAGAGAATAGCTGCTGATAGGCTTGCCATTGGTCCTTCTCAACATAGCAAAATCTAAATTTTTTTTTATAAAATTTAAGGGAAAAAAATCTAAAATTCAAAACTCCATTAATATATTATTAAAAGATTTTCTCCCTGTTTCATCAAAAGGATTTTAATATCAAATATACTGTTTTCTCTTCTTCTTTTTTTTTTTAGAATTGACGCATCATGGTCTGATTGCTTGCTAGATCAACAAAAATCTAATACTATTACTAATATACAAGTTTGAAAGTTGTTTTTTGTTTATTAATTTTTTTATTTTAATATTTAAAATCGTATAAAAACTTGAAACCTTCCGCTATAGTTTAGGGTAATTGAAGATTGTATGAATACCCTTTATGGTAATTTTAACTTTAGAGCTTATATAATTTATGTTGTTAAATAGTTTACCAAATAGCTTTAACTTAATCTTAAAAACTATTATTTTTCATAAAAGCTTCACAATAGCTTTTAAGTTAAAAAAAAAGTTAGACCAAACAGTCTCTTACTATGATTTTGTTTTAAATCTTTACTTTTATTTTTATAATAAGTTTTAGAGATAAAAACTAGAAAGTAAGAAATCAAAGAAAAAAAGTCCACCTCAAACAAGATTTTAGCCTTTTTTTTTCTCCATAGTCCAATTATTTTCGGCCACTTAATTTGCTCTTTTTGATTTTCTGAGTCTAAACATGAGTAAAATCTAAAAAGTGCCTCAAAACACTTCAAAATGACACTTTCGTCCCTTTTATTTCAAAATGATAATTTTGGTCTTTTAATTGTTAACACTGCTAGTCAACAATTAAAAAAAATTATATCTAAAGCTATACAAATAGTTTAGAACACAAATGCCCTCTTAAAAGAAAATCTACTCATGCTCTCTTCCAAAACTTAATAAAATCTACTTTAATATTTAATAAAATTCAATATTTAACATAGAAGAAAAAACCTTAGAACTTAATAAAATTCTAGAATGAAATTTGTGAATGTGGTAATTAGTTTCACTTTGATACTTAATAAAATTCAATATTTTACAAAAAAGAAAAAAAAACTTAAAACTTTTGACATATAGTAATCAACTCAAAATCTTTTTTCATCACCCTAAACCTTATTCTCAAAGAACAAATTTTGGGCAAAATTTTTTTGACAAAATTAATAATCATGAGTAAGAAATTAATCTCTTGACCTGACACTATTAAATTTGAAATACCTATATATCATTGAACAAAAGATTTACTTTTAATACATTTTTTTCAAAAAAAAAGAAAGTTTCTCAAACTATTGGAGAAATACATAGTTTGATGACAATAGACTTTACCTCAAAAAAAAAAAGGTTTATGATTTTACAAGGTAGATATAGCTTTAAATTTTGAAGCTTGCAGATCAAAATTTTTTAACTTTTTTTTTTCATTAAGGTTTTTGAAAGAACAATGAATAGTTTTTTAACAAAAAGTATATGCTTAAATTAAAAAAATAATATAAGAAGATTTATGTCTTAAAATATTTATATATTAGATTTAATTCTTTTAACTATTAACTTATGGTGTTAAGAATTGAGGGATCAAAAATATCATTTTGAAAAAAAAAATTAAAGTATCCTTTTTGAAATGTTTTGAAGAAATTTTTTTAATTTTATCCTATAAATATGACTGGACCCACTATGAATTCAATCATGGTTTTGCAACTTGAACATGAGTTGACATCCAAAAATATTTTCCGGTCAATTTATGCGGAGAGGTCAATTCAACCAAATGCGTTTGCATTCCAAATATATTTGTCAGTCAATCACTCCAAAGACCACACCAAACCGAAGAAGAAAAATTCATTTTTCGTTATGTCTACCTTTTTCAATTCATACTAGTGTGACTCTTTATTTGTTTCCATTTATATCAACTACGCTTTTTAATATTTATTTTTCTTTCTTTTTTACTTTTTTCTTTTATCATTATTTAACTTAAATTGATAATATTTTATTTGATGTTTAAAAAATTCAATCATTGAAAATATTAATTTTCAGTGACTTTAAATTTTTCAATAGTTTATCAAAGAATATTTTTTCATATTGCTATTATTACTTAAAAAGTACATTTCGCAATGCATTAAAAAGTCCAAATTTTAAATTTATAAATAAAAAAATTGCATGCATAATCTTATTTTTATATAAAACAACTACATTGAATCTATGGTTTTATTTGTCACGTTTAATTAGTTATTATTTTTAATCCATACATTATAGTTGTAAGATGAAAGTAATGAGGTTCCTTGATCCTCCTGTGCTGTTCAGTTCAGCAACGTCGACCGTTCCAACATCACTGTCTCGCTGCTGCGGTCGCTCGGGCCCGCTATTAGTCTACTCCTGACGAGTGAGTTGACATCCAAAGCATTTCGGCCGTCCGTCCATTTCTGGAAATCAATTTATGGTAGCGGTTCAATTCAGGCAAATGGATTTTCACACCAAATATATTTGCGGGTCAATTTTTCTGATTGCCCTGGATGTCATAAGGTTGGGCATATTATTGAGAATTGTCACCTGTGTTCACTTAAGTCAAAAAGTGGTACCTTTAAACTCAAGGGAGATTTCTCAATATCTAGATCTTTATCCATTGCCACTCTTGCATTTGGGGCACTAATATCGAGGTTTAATTAAAATACATTATCTTTTCGAGTTCTTCTTTTCGTACTACCTCCTTTTTTACTCTAGGTAATTCATTTTCGCTCCTTGATTATATTTGTTGTAATCATATAACTCTTAATCCTTGTATCTTATCCACTATAATATCTTCTGTATCTTTCCTTTCTATTCATACTGTCAACCATTCAAAAATAAATATCACTTACATTATATATCTATTATATATTTAACAAGAAATTTAAAAAAGACATTCTCATTTTGCCATGTACTAACTTAGAACAAGATCACGTTTTTAAGTAGAGATTTTTAAATTTTTATCAAAATTTGCAAAGGAAAAAACCACGGCCCACGGTGAGTCAAACTAAGATATTTTTTGCAATGAGGGGAATTCAGCAATGAGGGTGGAAGCAATGAGGGGAATTCAGCAGCACAAGACTCGGGTTCATTAGACAGGGAACTCAATAAGATTAATACCCATTATATTGACAAAC
>NW_018397274.1:1451243-1508771 GCF_002168275.2 Theobroma umbraticum
CGAGGGATTTTTGGATGAATTTGACAACATAAGTAGAGCTCGAATGCAAGGGTATAACATTATCAATTTTCTCTGTAATGCCTGTTTATTAGAAAGATGTGAAGAAGCCATATATGTAAAGATGCATGATGTGATCCGTGACATGGCTTTGTGGATAACAAGTGAGTGTGAAGCACCCGAGAAGAAATTTTTGGTACGAGCAGGGGTAAGATTAAATAGGAGACATAAAGTTGGAAATTGGGAAGGTGTAAGAATGTCATTGTCGAATGGTGGAATGAAATATCTAACAGGAACACCTAGATGCCCTAATCTTCAAACCTTATTTCTTAATGAAAACAATTTGAAGGTGATCAGTGCTGGTTTCTTCCGATATATGCGCAATCTGAGAGTTCTAAGCTTGTATGAAAACTTTCCTCTTTGTGAGTTGCCAGAGGGAATTTCAAACCTGGTTTCACTAGAGTGCCTCAATCTATCACATACAGGACTAAGAGAGTTGCCAATTGAGTTGAATAGGTTGACAAAACTGAAAGTTCTGAATTTGCATGAGACATTGCATCTCCGAAAAATCCCACGACAATTGATATGTAAATTGTCAAAGCTGCAAACATTCGGAATGTCTGTATTATTTGATATTTCTGAAGATCAAATGGATGAAGATAATGCCCTGGATGGTGATCATGAAGGTCTAATAGAGGAATTGAAGTGCTTGCAACATTTAAATGAGCTGAATATAGAAATAAGAAGTGTTTCCGCTCTGGAAACACTTTTGAGCTTCCACAACTTACGAAGATGCACTGAACGACTATTCCTCCGAGATTTGAGGGAGACAAAGGTGTTGGATATTTTATCTTTAACACATATGGAGCATTTAGAGAGCCTAATAATTAGATTTTGCGAAAGCATGGAAGAGATTGTAATAAGGAAGATAGAGAAGGCTCCTTGCTTTCACACACTGAGCAGAGTTTCCCTCTGCAGTTGCAACAACTTGAGAGACATCACGTGGCTTATTCTTGCTCCAAATTTAACGCACCTTTATGTAGTGTTTTGCTCAAGAATGGAAGAAATAATAAGTGATCAAGTCACAGATGTGGTTGGGATTCCAAACCCAAGCCCATTTGCGAAGCTAGAAGAGCTTGATTTACGAAGTCTACCAGAATTGAAGAGCATATACTGGGATGCCTTGTCCTTCCCATGTTTAAAAAAAATCAATGTATTCAATTGCTCAAAACTAAAGAAGCTTCCGCTCAACTTGGACAGTGGGAATCAAATCAGCATTGAAGGATACAAAGAGTGGTGGGAAAAGATTCGATGGAAGGATGAAGCAACCCGAAAATGCTTTTTGCCCTCTTTCAAATGTGAAGAGTGGTGGAAAGAGGTAGAGTCCCTGGATGAACCCGTTCGATATCTTAATTGTTTCTTTTGGTAAAGACCGCAAAAGAAAGGTCTGTGACATTTCAGAAGCCATTTTTCTCTTAGTTTTGTCTTTTATATTATCATTGTCTTCGAAGGTGAGATAACGTGCTAACCGTTTGATACAATAAGATCTCTTAAACCCAATCCCAGTGCTTCTACATTTTTTTTTCTTTATTGTTAATTTTAAAAGTTTAAACCATCTCCACACTATTCATAATTTTCTGCACATCTGCAGGTTTTCTTATTCTTTGGGCAGAGACTGGTGCATGGACAAGTTAATCAGTTTGACGATGGCTACATGTATTCGGAAATCGACGCTGAAAGAAAGGAAGGGTGTTGGAAAGAGCTAGAATGGGAGGATTTAGTGTCCAGGACACTTACTCAATGGTCTAATAAATTTCTGGAGTTATGAACTTAAGGAGCAGAAAACAATGAAGAACTCGGATGCAATATACCACAAAGTATTGTTGCTCTTTTCTTTTCTCTTGTCAAGTTTAGTTTGTCTTGGACCTCTGAGATTGTAATTTGTATGTTCTGTTTTGTGTGGTTGTATTGTTTTTATTGTATCCCATGCTTGATTTGTGGCGAAATTTCTGTTTGTGTCTGTCATTTGATAGTTCTCAACTAAAATGAAACAAAATTAGACCTGTTTTATTGTACATCGCTGCTTGCTGCATTTTGGTTCTTGACTTATTGTCGTGAGGTTTGTCATCTAAGCCATGTTGCTCACAACTTTAACAGGACCATCTATTTTTTCTTTGAAAACTAAATATGTGGAGATATTGCTGGTATGGTGAAGGTCAGAAGTGGACTATAATGACGAGGCTTGCATTAGAAATTTTGGGATAACAAATGGTGATCATGTTTTGGCTTGTATGGAACTTGTGAGTGTCTGGGTTCCTAGATGATGACATGAACGCTCCTATATTTGGGATAACAAACTGCCTCTTTATCTTCTTCTTGAGTTCCAGCTGAAGCTTAATAGCGTGCATTAATAATTTTTATTTCCAACAGTTGAAGCTACAATTGTCTAATGTTTGTTTTGTGGTGCATGCGGCTTTGTCTGTCAACCATTCACCTTTGAAATTGTCACATGGCTGTTGCCTATTTCTATGATACTCAGTCTGGAATTTGGTCTCTTGCTTGTTCCTTATCAAACCATCTCCATGGCATTGGAGTCCATCACTGATCAGCACTGGTTTAATGTAAATGCATTTCTAGTTGTTCTCTATCCCTATGGTAATGACAAAGATATTAGCCTCGGAAGTTGTCCTGGTCTATCTTCCTGGGCAAAGTTACTTGTCCATGTAAATGACTGATTCTTCTACTCCCCATCCACCCTTCTGTTCCTTGCCGCGTCCTCTCTCTTTCCCTTCCCTGTTTTTCTCTTTGAAGTCTAAGACAAAAGATAGGGAAAGCAAACAACCTGTCATTGTAGAGTTTTGAACCAGTACAAAACCTTAACCAATTATCAAAGTAACCAACTATTCCTTGCTTGAGCAAAGCTGGTTGAGCCAGCTTGATCCATGTGACAAGCCCAGAGACTTGAGTCCAAGAAGGACATAATTAAAAAGAAGAAAGAAAAACAAAGCAAAAATCTGGCACATGAAGTGCTACTGTTAACTCCACGTGGCTGTTTCTGAAGCCACCATGTAGCAAGCGTGGCGCAAGTAGATTCATCTTCCAAAAAGATCCGGATGACGGGGCAAGCAGATGATCCCAGCAGCACCAAATACTCTATATTTCCAGCTGTGACGACTGACCAAACTCTCCTCAGCCTCTTCTGTCTTTGGGTCTTTCTCCTCAACTAAAACTCAACCTTGTTCTTTCTACAATTTTAACTTTTCAGCTTGTTTAGTTTCAGGTTTTTTGAAGTTCGAGTTCGCTAGCGAGCCCGAACACCCCTTTGTCTTTCACTGGTAAGTTTTGCTCTCTATGTTTGTTTCCAGAGAAACTGTAGGAAAAAGGGAAGTGACTTTAGTCTTTGCTTCCCACTTTAAACTTTTCATTGCCAGGACGTGAAAATCAGAGAAAGAATTCAAATTTTTGAATGGGTTGTTCTCAAAATGAATTCTTTTTTGTGTTCTGTAAGTGTTTTTGATCGTATGCTTCATTCATCTAAACTGGAATCGGTATATGCTCGATTGTATATATGAGAGTGTTTTTATTGTTAATTTTTCTCTTTATTTTGTAGGCAGTAGTGGGTTTTGTTATGATGTATGATTAAAAACTCGAATTTGAGATTTTATTTTTAATTTGATATGCTTGATTTATAGAATTGGTTTTCTTCTGAGAGTTAAAAGAAGATAAAAATGGTTGAAGAAAAAGAAAATATTGTTTGTTTCCTTTGCTATCAAAATGGTTTCATTTATTGCTAATTTATCAGCTGCCTTTGCCTTTGCTGGTACTAACTCCTAGTTTGAGGAATCATAATTTTAAAGAAATGGTTATGAAGAAGAGGGGCGGTTTATTTGGTTTTTATTGCTAGTGAATCTTCAGGTTTTTTTATTATCAACTTGGTTTGTGGCATTAAATTTGGTAAAATAGGTCCAAGCTCCTAAAATGCTTGGTAATGGAATTAAGTTGTTAACTTTTTTTTTTGGGTACATATGTTCTTAACCATTTGGGAAAGCATTAATTCTTCATTTAATTGTATTCTAGATGGGCCAGGGAGGAAAAAGCCTTATGTATTAGTGTTTTCATTATGTATTTGAAACATTCTGCTTAATATTAAAATTTCTGTTTTTATTTTTTTTTCCTATATAGGAGGAATGGCTGAACAGATTAAAGCATCCAAGCAGGTTCCTTCCTTTGAGTATGAGCTTTTTGAAGGAGATCCTGACCACCTTAGGACTGTTGTGGCTACACCTACTCAGACTAAACCATGGATTAATCCTGCCTCGTTGAAACTTAAGCACAGGATAGGGCGAGGCCCTTTTGGTGATGTTTGGCTGGCTACTCATCATCAGTCAGCTGATGATTTTGATGAGTACCATGAAGTTGCTGTTAAGATGTTGCATCCATTGAAGGAGGAGCATATGCAAAAGTTTGTTGATAAGTTTGAGGAGTTATTCTTGAAGTGCCGAGAGCTCCAAGGTGTTTGCTGGTTGCATGGTGTCTCTATTGTAAATGGAAAGGTGACTCTTTCAGCATTAATTTTTCAATGTCCTTTTCATTCTAGTATACTTTGGTGCCCTCATGATTCAAATCACAAAGTGATGCTAGACTTAAATTGTCCTAAAGGTTTGTAACTAAATAACATGGTTGGGTCCAGTCTTTCACACAGCTCATAAAATGAGTTTGGTTTTGAAATAATTTTGTAGATCTGCATTGCAATGAAATTTTACGAAGGATCTGTTGGTGATCAAATGGCTCGGTCAAAAGGGGGCAAGCTTTCATTGCCTGATGTTTTAAGGTGATATGTTGTTATATATTTCTTCTTTGTGAAGCACATTGTGCTTTTAGTTGACCCGTGAAATCCTTAGAGTGGCTAATATTTACAGGTATGGGATCCAATTAGCAAGAGGTCTTCTTGAGTTGCACTCAATAGGGTTGTTGGTGCTCAACCTGAAGCCTTCCAACTTTCTTCTAAACGAACAGAATCAACTATTTCTGGGGGATTTTGGGATCCCATATCTACTTCTTGGGATTCCATTGTCTGACTCTGATATGGCTCTTAGGCTTGGAACTCCTAATTACATGGCTCCAGAACAGTGGGAACCAGATGTGAGAGGTCCTTTGTCCTTGGAGACTGACATTTGGGGATTTGGGTGTAGCATGGTGGAGATGTTGACTGGTGTTCAGCCATGGTTTGGGAAATCAATTGAAGAAATATATCATTCGGTTGTGATTAAGAAAGAAAAACCACACATCCCAAGTGGCCTGCCTCCAGCAGTTGAGAATGTTATCAATGGTTGCTTTGAGTATGATCTCAGAAATAGACCATTAGTTTTAGATATTTTACTCGCATTTGAAAGGTATTTGCTTTTGCCTTTCTTTCAACGCTCGGTATTTTATTGAAGAAACAAGTTTATAGCCAGTAGTCGATTATATTTTCATGATAATAAGATGTTTAACGAATATGTTTACTCTCTTCCTCAACTTTGGACACTAGGCGATGTGAACTTTATAGAATTATAGAAATAGACGAGAAAACACCATTATTCTTTCATTTCATTAGATACAGGTCACAATCTCTCTAAGGGGTTGATGTTGAATAATTGTATGTTCTTTGTGAAGTTCTTGCTAGTTTTATCATTTAGAACTTTAGTCCCGTGAGCCATCATAGCTGTGGCAAATGATTGGCAAAATATCTCCCCACATCCCAATCTCACTTACATCTCTGATTTTCAATTTCCCTGTCTCTCTGCTTGCTTCAATATTTGAGGCTTTTGATTCATGAATGCAAGAAATAGTTGCTTCAACATTGTGTCAAGTTTTCTGCGTTTTAAGAAGAAAAACTTTGTAGGTATTGCCATATTTTTGCCTTTGCCAGTACTGAGTTGGTGAGTGTCCCAATTTGAAAGGGATTGATATGCTCTGTTTGTTTTGAAGATGTAGCTGCTAGTGTAATGCATGAATTTTTCCTGAACTTCTCAGCTAATGTTGTATGTGATGTACTAGGTTGAGCTGAACTGCATGTATTTCTTGTTGAAATTGTGATCAGCATAAATTTTTGTGATAGTCAATTGAAAACAGTTCTAATCACTGTTAAAAGTGGTTATATGATTATAGCTGCTGAATGGTTTCCATGTGTTCATTGTATATACATTAGTACCAAAGTATTAATCTTGCTATTGTGTTGTTTGCTAGAGTTGATGAAAATATTATTATAGCAATTGGAAATAAGATATTTTGGTAAAACCTGCTCTGAAAATGCTTAAGAGCTTGGAGCATTCCACTGCAGTGTCTATGCTCTGATTTAAGGACAAATCTAAGTCAAATAAGAAACAGGATCTAATAATTTTTTAGTCTCTTTCCTTTTTACTCCTTTTCCTCTGGGTTGCACTCTGATAATTTGCAACTGAACTTGCAGCTCACGAACTGCTGTTAACAGTGATGGAGGATGGATTGGCCTTGGAAGCCGACCAATCAAAGAAAAATCTATTGTCTCTGGTTACACCACATGGTATCTCTCCAAGGATCGTCTTCAAGTCGGTGACATGGTTCACTCAAGAAGCCCTCTAAATGTTCGCAAACCTCAAACCATGGATATTCGTGAAGGAACTGTTGTTGGTTTAGATAATGATGCTGATAAGAATGGCTTTGTTCTGGTGAAAGTTCCTGGAATGCACAACCCTCTGAGAGTACAGGAGTCTACACTTGAGAGGGTCACAAATGGTTTAGCAGTGGGGGACTGGGTGCGCTTGAAAGAGGAAAACAACAGCCACTCCCCTGTGGGAATACTACATTTAGTGCAGCGTGATGGAACTGTGGCAGTTGGATTTATAGGATTAGAGACCCTTTGGATAGGGAAGTCTTCCCAGCTTCAAATGGCTAAAGCTTATTATTTGGGGCAATTTGTGAGGCTTAAGGCAAATGTGTTTACTCCTCAGTTTGAATGGCCACGGAAAAGGGGAGGAGCATGGGCCACTGGGAGAATTTCAGAAGTTCTTCCAAATGGGTGTCTTGTTGTAGAGTTTCCAGGTAGATTTGTTCTTGGAAATGAACCCAACAGATTTTTAGCAGATCCTGCTGAAGTAGAATCAGTGTCTTTTGATACTTGTCCTGGTGTGGTGGAGAAATATCAACACATTGAGGATTTTCATTGGGCTGTCAGGCCGCTAGCAATTGCCTTTGGCCTATTTACAGCCATAAAGCTCACTATGTCTGTTGGATGCAGTGTAAGTGCGAGAGTGAAGAAATGCCGGCGAAATGGTCATGATGGCCATGCTGGCAGTAAATCAGGTTGGAGGCACAGAATCTTCAGAGATGGAGTTACTACTGCTGGTTCCACAAGGTAATTCTACTATTATTAGATGAGTTTGCTGGAACCTACAGCCAAGGAGATAAGGTTAATCAGGAAACAACTTCTCTGACCCTTGTAAGGTGATAGTTTCAGCTCACATACTGTCAGTAACTACTGTTGATGACGCAAAGCATAAATAAAGCTGTCAATAACTTGTAGTCAAAGGTGTAAATATATGTACAGAGTATGTTCAGAATTGGGTTAACATTTGTTCCTTTCTATATATGAGCATTGTCCATGCCCATTCTGGTTTGACATTTTCTGGTTCATTTATTCTTTACCTGCTGGATTTGTGCTTCGGCTGGTCCCAGGAATAGCTCAGTTTTTTGAAAACTATCGAACACCTGTTGCTTAGTATTCCAGGTGGGACCAAAAGCAACGTGTGAAACAATTGTCTGATTATGGATTTAAAATTGCTAATCGAACCTACATGCTGGGATGGTTCACTGCAACAATTATTGCCCTGATGAGAGATCTAACCTATATTCATACAGGGTTTCATCCACAAAATGGATCTATTTCATAACACAAGAAAACCAGTTCCCTGTCGTCCTGTCTTAGGTGCTTGTTGAGTGATCTTTGTAGGGTAAAGCGTTTAAGCTCTAAGGGTTGAGAATATGCACAGGGTTTACATTTTACTGCTGAAGTTCTTGTTGGCTGTTGCTTGAAGTATATAACTTGCTTAAAGTGTAGCAACTTGCAGAAAGTAGTGTTGTCGTCAATTTTTTGACCAAAGAAAGAAAACCCATCACCCATTTCATAAGAATTAAGTTTCAGAAAAAGATTAACAAAAAAGGTTATGAACATATTTTATATGGCTTGATACAGCTAAGGACATAATATTGTAACTCGTCAGCCATTGGAGCTGTCAGCAACAAATACAAAGTGACAAACTTACAATTTTATATTGCTTTTCCTGGTATCATAAAAGAATAGAAAGAGGGCATCTTGTGGGTTGGATATTTTGCTAGACTTGAATGATCAGGTTGGATTCCTTTCATTCGTCCACAAAGAGAAAACTAAAGTGATGGGTGGAAAACTCCAAGCGTGAAATATGGACTTTTGTTGTAACTCTATGGTTCACTTATAGTTGGCCCGGCCATGTTTGCAAAGCTGTGATTGAGTGCTCTGTTATAAAGGAAAATACTGAACCGTAATTTGCAGATTAGAGTCCAAAATTGTTGAATACAATAGATGTAGAGGACACATTGGAGTTGGTCTTATTGTCTTGTCTAACTAGAAACCGCAGTCCATTCCTAATGGACATGTATTACAATAAAAGCTCCCATAGTAATTCATGGCATTGATGATTGTCGAAAGTAGATTTTCAAAGAGGTCAGACCCTAGTCACAGATGTCTTCCCCTTGGGAGCTTCGCTTTCCAGATCAGTTACTTCATTAATATCTCCAATATCGTCCTGTATCAGACAGGGAGGCTATATATAGAGATAGATTATATTTTGTAATATCTGCACTTTCCCAGAGCTGAGGGAGATCAAGTGAGCATCAGGAATCAGGGTAAGTTGTTTCTCCCTTTACGGTGTGCTATGATTATCTGCTATTAATCTCCCTTCGGACTCATTTGGCCTTCCGCTATATTTAGCAGCAAACAGACAAGAAGGGACAAGCTCCAATGGCACATTCATTACCATCAAGTCGTTTTTCAGTTTTTCTTTTTTGTATTCTTCTACTGTTGCTGATCAGCTCCTCTACTGTGAGTGGGGCTCGACTAGGGAATGCCAGGCTAACAGATTCTTCTAGTATTAGAAGGATCCTTTTAAACAATGGCCTTGGTCTAACTCCACAAATGGGGTATGAATACGATCCCTCTGATCTTTTTTCTTTTCATCCACCTATTTTGTTTGGAAAAAACCATTGCAACGAATCAAAATACAGTACAGGCCTTGAGTACATAGTTTGCTAGCTTTTGTTTGGCCAATCTCTTATGTATTTTCTTCAGTCAACCTTTTCCTTTAAGCTTCTTTGTCTAATGACCAGTTGGAATAGTTGGAACCATTTCCATTGCAATATCAATGAGACATTGATCAAGGAAACTGGTAATTCTACAAAAGAAACAAAAATCATGAATTTGTTGATCATTATGGCTAAAAAACTTGATCAATATGTGTACTTTATGTCACAGCGGATGCAATGGTGTCAAGTGGTCTTGCTGCTCTAGGATACACCTATATCAATTTAGGTAACAGTAGTTATTGATTAATTTCGTCGCTTACTATCTGTCTTTTGCATTATTATATCATTTCTCATGTAGTTATACGATTTCTGTTGTTTTAGATGACTGTTGGGGTGAACTCAACAGAGATGCTCAGGTAATAATTTCCTTTCTTTTATTGTATATTTGAACTACTTATGATATCATGATGAGAATTGCCACTAATTTATTATGTTTGTGTACTTCTTTCTCGTCATTACACTCATTATTCCATGGTATCTCTAAAATTTACAAGGTTTCATAGGGAACAAGCAAAAGTATTCCACATCTGGATCTTCATAATGTCATATGCATACTCTTGAAGTTTGGAGAGCATGCACCCTAACATCCACACAAGATGCATTTCAATTACTTTGTTCAATATAAATACTTCAGTGGGCATCCTTATGTTTACCTTTACATTCATGAGTTCCAAGGGAAAGAAAGTGAGTGCTATAACGAAAAAGTGTTACTTGATAATGAAGTGAAAATCCATATTGTTCTGGCAGGGGAATTTGGTTCCTAAAGCATCAACATTTCCTTCAGGCATTAAGGCTCTGGCAGATTATGTACATAGCAAAGGGCTTATGTTTGGAATTTATGCAGATGCAGGGTATTGAATTGATTCTTTGTGGCTCAAAACAATTGACTTTCAAACAAAATGGTATTTTATGAAACCTTATCTCTCTTGATGACCAATATTTTGGGTACATTGTTCATTTTTTAAGGACTCAAACTTGTAGCAAGACCATGCCCGGGTCCCTAGGATATGAAGAACAAGATGCAAAAACGTTTGCTTCATGGGTATGCTTCCCTTATGGTTTTTTTTTTGTATATTCATCCTTTAACTGCCATTTGTTTTCATATCATCTAAGGAAGTTGCTTGTTTTGTCAAGGGGGTTGATTACCTGAAATATGACAATTGTGCAAATACTGGCATAAGCCCAAAGGAAAGGTAATTTAACCGATTCATAGTTCTGCCAGAATGCTCTGGTATGTAGCATAGGTTGGAAAGTGGCGGCTTCTCTAGTTGTGCCAGTGAGTCACGATTTCTCTTTTTCTGTCTAAGCTGCTAGGATTCTTTTGTGGAGCAGGTATCCAAAGATGAGCAAAGCTTTACTAAGTTCAGGGAGGACCATATTTTTCTCGTTATGTGAATGGTAAAATAACTTTCTTCACAAACAAGGGACAAACATTTCCTCTGAACAACAAATGTAGAACTGCTGCTGGAAATATTCACAGAAATTTAACATATGTAGGGGAAATGAAGATCCAGCAACTTGGGCACCAAGCATCGGGAATAGTTGGAGAACAACTGGAGATATTAAAGATAACTGGGATAGGTAAAGAGGAATACTGCTCTGTGATTTACTAGATTGCAATGTTAAGGATGGTACTGTATGCACTGTTAAATTTCACTCTCACACATTTCCAGCCATCTATTTTGTAGTCTGTAGAATATGCCTGTGTTAGATACTCAAAACATGCTTACCATTTTGAGGAACTAACGGTAATCTTGTGGCCTAGAATGACATCCGTTGCAGATCAAAATGACAAATGGGCATCTTATGCTCAACCTGGCAGTTGGAATGGTAGGATACCAGAATTTCTTTCACAGCAAAAGTATTATTCTATACTTAATGAATATGGATACATTGGTGGAAGGTGGGGGAGGAGGAGGAGGATTGAAGTAGCAGAATTGGTTTTATGTGCAAACTACTTCATTTTGTAATATATGAAATTGTACTTTCTCACTTGCCCCAAAAACAATTGTTGTACACCAGATCCAGACATGCTTGAGGTAGGAAATGGTGGCATGACAACAGAAGAATATCGCAGTCATTTTAGCATATGGTCATTAGCTAAAGTATGATCCGGACTTAGTTATCCATGCACAAGTCATAAACTTTTCTTCCTATGTGATTTCTGATACTATGACAATTCCTTTTTCATCCTTTTCTGTATGCAGGCTCCTCTATTGATTGGCTGTGATATTCGGTCAATAGACAGTGTCACCTTTGAACTGCTAAGAAATAAGGAGGTTATTGCAGTCAATCAAGGTAAAGTCATATGAATTACTTGGAAATGCCCATGTAGCTGAACTAGCTTAATCTAAAACTCCAGACTGGGGAAGTAAAATCCTTTTCACACCCACCGGTGCAGTTCCCATGTATCAGAACTAGAACGTACAAATTGAGGTTGCAGTCTTGTATAACTGAATTATTTGAGTGGTACAGATTGAAGGTTCTGTAACAGAATTTTTTCCATTGGGCAGATAAACTTGGAGTTCAGGGGAAAAAGGTGAAAAAAGATGGGGATCTTGAGGTAAAAATGATCAATGATACAATCATGCTTACTCCTTTTAACCTATCTTCACATTTACAATCTAAATACCTATGATAAATGTAGGTATGGGCTGGCCCCTTGACTGATAACAGGGTGGCTGTAGTCTTATGGAACAGAGGATCTTCCTCTGCAAACATCACTGCTTACTGGTCTGATATAGGCCTTAAACCATCAACTGTTTGTGATGTTCAAGATTTATGGGCGGTAGGAGCCTCCTTTTAATCACATGATTGTCAATGTTCCATCCAATGTGATCTATATAAAGATTTCAATAAGTTTTATGCTTGAAAATGCAACAGCATTCAACAGAGTTATCAGTCCAAGATCAGCTCTCTGCTCAAGTGGATTCACATGCTTGCAGAATGTACACAATCACACCACAGTGAAGAGTTCTTCCATGGAAGGAAAGTGGTTTTCCGGATGGAAAGGGTCTGGTTGCAGGCATGCAGCAGCTAGCTGAGAAAGCATTTGAACAAAGAAGTTAGCTTCAAGAAATAGAATAAAATTTTGTAATGTTTGAAAATATTAAAGCAATGTTAGATAAAGAAGTGAAACCTCAATAAATTATATGCAAAGGGATAGTTTTCTGAGAATGCTGCCAGTTTATGTCTACTTGCTATAGAACATCCACAAGATACTCTCCATTCTCTTATTATTTTCAATTTATTTTTATTCTTTCCCTTGTATTAAAAACAAAGTTAAATATATATATAAAAATTTTATGAACAGGAAAATTATTTTATTATTGAAAAAAACATATAAAAAACTACTTTCTCTATTCCAAATTAAATGTCAATTTTAAAATTTTTGCATCAAATTTAATCCATTTTCATGTTTCTATAATATTGTGTAAAATTATAATTTTAAGATATAGAATTTTAATAATAAATAGAATTATGATATAATTTTAAAAATTAAATTTTTTAATATATCATAATATGTTGACATATCTTAATAAACAGTAACATAATTTCGATATAATATGAATTTTACATTTTACATAACATGATGTTACGATCATTACATGCTATAATTATTTTGTAATTTCACTTTTTACATCAGCATTTATGTAAATATAATAAGAGCCTTTGATCTATATTAATAAAACAATAAAAATGTATTTGAATTTTGTTAAATAATTCAAGGATTTTAAACTACTATATCAAGAACCAACAAAGGGGGCAAGTGGCCATTTTCCTTTTTATTTTTCTTTTAACGAAATCTCTGAGTTTCCTCGTCACATGGTTCAAGCGGGAGTCCAAGAAAGTTAAAACAAACATCGAAAAGTTGTGAAAGAAGAAGAGAAATGCAGGGAACAGATTCAAAGTCTCCGTTGTAAGCTTCTTCTACATGTATATCACGTTCTTCTTTTGTCTTCTTTCTTTTAGCATTATATCATACTCACCATGCAAAACTTGAAAGCAATGGCATGATGAAGAAAGGAAAGCAAAATGTGGGGGGTGCTTCAAGCCAAGACTGAAACTATCCCGATTCCCAAGAAACTGAAAGAACCCAAGTTTTCTTTTCTGTTCTTTTAGAAGGAAAATCCATGTCCATGGAACCATCTCCTGCTTGCATGGCAAGAACTGGATGGAACTATATTCGATGTATTTGAACTTGGATTGATTTGTTTTTTGAGAAGGAAATATTAAATACAACTATTTGGTTGGTTTCTAATCCTTTTTACATCCATTTTCAAGATAACCAAAAAGGAAAGTTGAACAATTTTTCTTGTTTTCTGCAGGAATTACTACGAGGAGAATGATGGTGGAGAACAAAAAGAAACAGGAAAGAAACTCAAGGAAAAAGAAGTCGGTAACGAGATTGATGAGATAAGTGGTAGGTTTCAGCGCATGAAGCGTGAAACAAGTAAAAGAGGTAAAAGAGGATCAATTTTCTCTCAGTTTCTCTTGGGTTTTTCCTTGGAAGATATAACTTTCAAGTGAAAGGGTCTGCAGTACTCAAGATTTTCCTTCAGTTTCTGTCTTTTCCTTGTCAATATGAGATATCTTAATTCTGTGGAATATAAACCGAGGATACTATTTGTATAGTTGAAGTAAAAGCTATGTTTCACACTTTGTATTTTCAGTCTGCAAATTCTTAAGAAATTGGATAATTGAGGCAACCATCTGCTGGAAAGTGTCTTTATTATTGTTTTGAGGTTAGGAAAATGAGAAGATAAAAAAGAATTTACTTGCCATGAAACTGTCTCCATTTTGTAGAAGACACAGATAGCTATCTATGTTTCACAAGTGATGTTGATATTGCTAGTTGGAAATTGATTTCGATACCCTATTATTTCTAATCTGTAAGACCAGATTGTTCTGTTGATGCATTCTTTTATTATTTGGAGTCATATGCAGAGGGAACTCCCCTGCAAAGAAACTGAGCAGGTTCATAACGGTCGAAGTTATTGTATTAGTAATTTATACCAAAGATTAGCCAATGTGCTTTACATGGATTAGGGTGATGCATTTAGACAATTTTGGTCAGCTTTGTATGCAAGATCTGATAGTTGATGTGGCTATTTCATGAAGAGCTCTCCTGGGCAAAGCATGGTCTTTGGAGGCAAGAGCAGAAGAGCAGAGCAGCTAAGCTAGAGAAACAGCTCAAAGCACGAAGGGAACTTGAGGTGCTAATTGAGGAACAACTGAACAGGTTTCATGCGCATTACAACCATGCCATGGCCCCAAGTCATCTCGAGGATGTGTCACAACTCCTCATGCCACAATGTGTAGCTCCCCAAGAGCTGGCCATCATTTCCTGGCTTGGTGATTGGAGACCATCTGCCATTCTGGAACTCCTGCAGGGCCTGGCTCCTTCATCTTTCTTACCAGACTCAATTGATATGGGACATGTCCTATCTCAGATTATCCATGAGATACGTATTGAGGAGGCAGTAATTGATGAGGAAATGGCTGAGATTCAAGCTACATGTGTTCTCCACCTTCCCTTTGCCCCAGTGAAAAGCAGTAAGTCAGGTGGTTCTGCCTTGCCTGATATTCGAGTTGAGTTCAAGAAGATTGCTCGGGTTGTCACTAAGGCTCAAAAGCTCAGGTTTATTCCCTTTCTATTTAATTATGAATCTAAAAAATATAACCTATTAATCAGTCCTAAAAATTTCAAATTTTGATAGTTAAATGTGCCATGAATAGAGAAATAACTACAAGGGTATGCCGTCTAGTTTTGTTTCTGGGGGTTCCTTTGCTTGTTTGTTCTTGACCTTGTAGGCTTTTCTGGTTCAGATGCTCCTATTATCTCACAAGCTATGCATCCAGGCAGCTTAAATGAAAGTGTGTGTGTTATAATTCTAGAAATGTATGTGTAATTGACTGCTATTTGAAAACTTGCACAACAGGTTCAAAGCATTGGAGCTGGTGGTGAAGAAGGTGCTGAACCAAACCGATGCAGCAAAGTTCCTGGTGACCTTATCAGGAATTCAAGATGCTATCCACCAGTTTGCAGAGCACCAGAGGTTGCGAAAGGGGCCAGTTTCTCTGTTTGTCAAACCTCAGGGTGTAGTTGAGACTTCAAAGCAGATAAAGATTCGCTTAGAAGACAGAATCAGTTTTTGGGAGAAGACTATCCTGAGCTTAGAACAAGAGAGGAGTGGCCAAGGAATTCAAGATGCTATCTACCAGTTCGAAAAGCAACAGGGGTTGCGAATGGGGCCAATTACTCTGTCTATCAAGTCTCGGGATGTAGGTGAGACTTCAAAGCAACCAAATATCCATTAGAAGACAGAAACAGCTTCTGGGGGAAGACTACCTGAGCTTAGAACAAGAGAGAACTGGCCGTGAGCAATGAATGCCTTTGGACACTGACTATGTTTAACATCACACTCTTTGTTGTATCTATAGCAATATGGCATTATAGGTTCCGCTAGCTAGAATTGTATAAAACCTCTTCTTTTTTCTTTTTTTTTGTCTTGGTTGGACAACTTTGTTTTTCCTTAGAACATGTGAGGAACTTAATTACACATTTACAGAGACCAGGTTTCTTGTCATCCAGAAGAACTTAATTATGCATATAGTCTGAGCGTTAAATCAACTTCCAGCACAAACGTGGTGTTGGGGAATTTGTCATCAGGTGATGATGACTGAACCAAATGTAAATTACCTCGGATGAAATCAAACTATTTTCATGTTCCCTATCCTCTTCAGAAATTATTCAAATGGGAAAAGTTTTGGTCAAATTTGGCTGAATAAGATAGTTGGACGGTTTAGCAGAACAGAAACTCATAGAATTCCTAAATAAGCCTCTCGGATCCTCTTGATGATCTTGTTATACGAAATAAAGGGAAAGTTCACAGGTAAATTATGCCCAAATTTTGTCTCTAAAGTAATTGTGAACAGTATGTTCAATCTTTCTTTGGTTGATCATAATCTATTGGCTCTAGTTTAAGGTTCAGCTTCCACATTTGATCATACCATGCTCTAGATAAACATTGCAAAATGCCCAACAAGAGCTTCATATTTTTTCATGCATTGACGTCTTCTGCCACTACAATTTATCTGACACGGCAGTTGTCATAATTTTCCATGTATTGATGTCTTCTGCCACTACAGCTTATCTGACAAGGCAGCCGTCATGTGTCTATGCATAAAATTCACAAGAATAAGGAATCAAATCTCGGGACTTTTTCACAAAGAATCATCATCCAGAGCAACCTGATCACTCCTAACATTTCTACAAAAAAGATGGTAAACGAATTTGGTCCTTTATTTACACATTTATCTTCTATAACTTGTGGGAACAATAAGCTGTCAGAATCAGCAATCCAGTTCAAAAGGATAAACCATGGCCCCCAAACATCCCTCAACTTTTGACCTTTAAAGATTGACAAGCTCTCCCTTTTTGTCAATGTGAAACTTCACAAAATGATTTTGTTTTAACAAACCAAAAGAGCCACCAGAAAATCACGGGAACCACTAAGAGAAACATGAAAAAGTCCTAAAGAAAATCTTAATAGATACACTGTGCTTCTATATATATATATATATATGGGAAGAATGGAAAGGTTTGCTAAAGCAACCAATCTCAACATATCAGGGGACATAATGATAGATAAGATCCATCTTAATCCAAAAACCTGCAATAGGTTTTTACAATGTTTTAAGTCCAGAATTTTGAAACTAGGCCAAATGACCAATAACCTTTGCAGAGCATTGGCATACCTGTTTTCTCAACTTAGTGGTGCCCTACTTCAGCAAGAGGGAATAAAAATCTAACGTTTTGGTGCATGAAGTTCCTGGAAGTGGGATCAGCTAAATCAAGTTGTAGTGATCTAGATTTAGATATCTAGAAAGAGGCCCACCCATTACTTTGGAGTTTTTCAACTTTTTCAGCTTGAGCATGAATCTCATGATTCTGATTTTTCTCAACTGGAATGAGGATGCCTCCTTACTAGAAAGTGACAACCAATCTGTTTCAACCCTTTTCTTTCCTTCCTCACCCCCTTTTTTTTTTCTCTTTTAATCAATATTTTTGGTACAAGCAGCATCTTCCATTTTAGCAAATATTTCATACAAGTAGACACCTAACACACTAATCTTATATGCTCTTCTTATTCATCTTCTACAAGATAAGGAAAGGAAAGAAAAGAAAAGAATCTGTAACAACCAAACTAGAGAGATCCTGATCACATCTCTTCCAACCTTTTTTCCCTGCAAATAAATAGTGTTGTTACCATCCTAGATCCTTGGTGTGGCTGGCTGGCCCTGGCCATCGGCCATAGCCCATATACGTCACGAGGACCTTTTGCCTCTTGTGCAAATTCGCCTGAATACAGGCACCCACCCTTTGGGCAAACATCCCAACCCCGTATGTGTTTTTTGACAAAAGTTTCCCAATGCACTGTGTGGCTTGCCCTTGCGCTGTAAGTTGCATGTAAACAAGATCTGCCCAATGTCGTACCACTTAGATTTGTTGTCCCCATTGTCTTGTGATATCAACAGCAAAGCTTGAAAAGATACAACAATAGAAAAAACCTTGCACGAGGATATGTTCTGATAGACTTTGATGCTATCAACATGTGCCATAAACAATAGCCTTTCATATTACCAGTGGGTTTGGCAAATTAAATGTCAATGAATCAATCAGAACTTGTTTGACAAGAGTAAGAAGCATCCATTTTAAGTATTTGATAATGGTACGTAATTAGTAAGGTGCGAGAAAAATTAGGGTGCCTCAGTCCCACACTTGGTAGGTGGGAGGGTCTTGAGACAATTATAATTGAGGGTGTTGCATATTTTATCAAAGTAGTTTTTTTAAAGGGTGTGATTATCCTGTAATAAGTGATATTTGAGCAAATATAACCTTAACCCAACCCACACTAAGCACTTCTAAAACGAACCAAAGAGGATGGCTAATGAAATGTTATCAGATTAAGTAGAGAACAGTATCACGTTTAATTCTTCAAAAAAAGTAAATTAAGGTGTTTCAATCAAACATCGAACAGATAAAGAATCTTGAGATAGTTATAAGCGTGAGTTTTTTTCACCTATCATATTAATCTTTTAGAGAGAAGGGTCACTTTTGACTATATCATAACTTGGAGAAGGGTCATTTGTGACTATATCATAACTTAACTTGATCTTGATATTACTGTTCAAAATATTTGCTAAAAAGTCATTTAATTAATAGAAATTATAAATGAACTTTGGTTATCTTAAGTAGGCATAACAAGATATCCTTACTCATTTTAGAGCGTAATTTAGAGGTATTTAAATAAGCTTACAATAGGTACACGTATTATTTCGAATAATTTACTCTTACACCTTGCTTGATTTCATACATTTTTCTTGTAGTATTAATATTTTGGAGTTCCAATTTATTATCATCAAAGATTACACATTATTGATATATTTAATGAAATGATAAAAATTAATAAACGAGGATTTAAAAATGTCATTTGGATAATTTATAGAGGTAAATTAATTTAATTATTCTATAAATATCTAAATATTTGACTTATTGATCAATATATGATTTTTTTTAAGAAAAAAAAAGATCGAATTGCTTTTTTCTAAAAAATGAAAAGGAAAAAAACCTAACAATTCTACAAAGAAATGAATTGATAGAAATTGAAACTACAAAATGGTACTTAGCTCAATTGGAATAAGCAAGAGAATGAATTGGATGGACTGGAAATTAATTTTGAAAAAAAGAACCTAAAACTTGAACTGTTGAAATTGCTCTCTTTTCACCCTATCCTATCAAGCTACCTAGACTAGACTTTGTGCAAGTTGCAACCCTAAGATTAGAGTGTTTAGATTCCATCCAATCATTGTGGATCCCCTCCTCCATCAGTTGTCTTTTAAAAAGAAGATTAGATCAGAAGGTGGGAAAAGTGAGCAACCCCCCAAGAGGAGATGTGTGATTACAACACGTTCATTGACCCTAGAGGTGACACCCTAATGAATGTGGGGCCATCAACCTAGCATGATCTTTCTCAAAAATATAACCAACGGTGGAGATTCAATCTTCAAAAATGAATCAGTAAGTCCGCACCCTCCTCATGAAAATTTTGATGGTTTTTTTTTCTTTTTTTTTAAATTTTGGTGTGCGTGAATAAAACCTGGAGATGTTGAGGTGTGGGGGCCTAGGGGCAACACCCAAAAAACAAAAGATTGTAATCAGATGATGATGATCATGCTTGCTAGTACACACGCGTGCACATGAACAGTGCCTCCTTTTTCTTAGTCACTTTTATGGGTCCTCCGTCCTCCCAATTATTTGGCTTTTAAGATTATGCTGTGTTTCTGGTTTGCCCAACTAGAGAAAAGTTCTTCCATTACACCATTATTTATACATTTCTTTAGTTTACCTAACAATACATGAATCCATTTTTTTTAAATATATTTTATCTTTTTCGAATTTTTTTTACCATTTTTATCTCAAATATAAAAATTTAATCATATCCGTTCAAATTCTAAACCTTTAAAATAAAATTTTAAATTTGATCCGTTGAAGTGTTGTCTTTAAAATTATATTGACAAAGAAGAAAATAAAAATTTAATATCATGGTTGAAATTTTTGAGTATATACTTTTTTATATGTTTGTGTGCATTTTAATTTCATAATATCATACATTAGATGTGGTGAAGATATAATAAATTTAAGTATATGGTATAACAAGTCACAATGTGAACGACATAATAATAAAATGATTTTTTATTATACAACAAAAATGAAATAAAAATTGAAAAAAAAATCTAAATTCAATTGTACAATGCCTTCTTTTCACCAATAGAAGATATGAATTCACCTTAATTTAAGAAGATCTCACGTTAGCGAAGAATTGTGGTATTAGCTTAAATTATTAATCCATGCTTTCAACCCATTGCTCATCTTGAGGCTCTAGTAGAGTAGAAAGTAGATTGAGTTTAATTCAAGTATTTGGGTTTATAAATTTGACTCAATAATCGATATACGTACCCTTTACTCAAAATCGAATTTAAACACTTCTTTTTCAAATTTAAATAAAATAAAAACTCGAGTCAAGCTCCAATTCTAATTTTTCTCCAAATGAACTCAAGCAAAATCAGGTTGAACTTGCCAGCCTAGACAAGTTTCAAGAACAAGTCCACTCTCCAGAATGAAAAATGGAAAGGACTTTTCTTCTCCCCTTCCATGAGATTGTAGGGATCAAATTGGTGAAAAGATGTAAATGTTTGACTTTAATGGCCAAATTAACATTACCAAATGGGAATTAAAGCAAACTTTCTCAAAAAAGAAAAGAAAAAAATTGAATGGCTTTACTCAATTCTTAGAAAGAAAAAGAAAAAGAAAATCACAATCAAGCATGCAATTATTCGTTGAGTTGTCATTGGAGAGATCTTGGAGAAAGGCAGCACATCAAATTATATTTGATTGATGGCAATCAACTTTTTTGCCAATTTGTGAAGGAAATAATGTGCAAAAAGCTACTCTAAATTTGGGTTCCTATTTAACATACCAACTTAAATATATACTGACAATTAGGAACTATTTGATATGCTCATGCACATGTAAGCTTATGGCATAAAAGTGGAATATTTAAGTTGGGTACTTGTAGCTTTTTAATTTTTGCAATTGTACCCTTGTTATTAACATGATGAAGACCTTCTGCTTTAGTGTTTAAACTTTTGTAGAATATTCCTAGAGTTAGCCACTTAGGCAATGTTTGTTTTCTCATTGCTTTCAATTGATACTTAGCCATTAGTACACCCATTATGTGAGCAAAGTTAAATTAAAGTTATAATTATTTAATAATATGCAAAAAAAAAGGAGAAAAAGTATGAATAATTGAATGTATAGTATTGAAATAGAGAAAAAAATAACCCCAAATATATATGGATTTAAATCATATTTTTAAGGAAAGTGAAAGATTAATACACCTTCGTTAAGTAATTTATGTTTTATTTTTACATAATGAGTTTTGTGTGTGTGTGTGTAAATTAATCAATTGAATTAGTGTCATTTGATTCGAGACATCAAATTCAATCAGAATCATTAAACGTTTTATTAGTACATTATAAAATTTATGTATCAACATATTTATTGAATTTGGTGTCACGCGTGATATCATTTAGACTCGTGACACCAAATTTAATCAATGATATTATTAATAGTGTATATTCTTTCCGTGTTTTAACTAACTTCTTGCTTTTTTTATCTTCTATTTAGAACCTCCTTTGAGATTTTGAAACATGGATATTATTGATTTATTTCATCTTTTTTTTCATTTTCATTTTTTTAATTATTACTGTTATTATTATTATATTAATACTTCCTACTAAAAAAATTGGGTTAGAACCCTTTTTTTTCCTTTATCCAAAAAAGATCATATCAGTAACCATCACGGGCATATTGGTTAGAATGAAAGATTTGGAACCACTATGTTCTTTTGGTGACAGGTTTGGAAGTACACTGAAAAGCTAAAAGAGCTCCTATGAAAATTTTGCTTAACAAGTCATCAATTAATTATTATTATTATTATTATTATTTTATTTAATAAGTAAAGGTGAACTGAAAGATGATGATTGTCATCTCTCAATTTTTTATTTTTTATTCTAATCTAATTATTAATTTGATTAATAATCTTGCATAATTATCTTTTAATCACCTTTCACATAAAATTATAAATTTACTGCTGATAGAAAATGAAAAGAGAGCAAAAAAAGGTAAGAATAGGAGGTTTTCCATAAAAACCAAAAGTAAGGCAAGAGAGATGTTCCAAACAAATTAAAAGAACAAAATATGCCCTTTTGAGTGACAAAGGAGCAACAGCTAACAGCCATGCAGTGCATAGCATTAATTAAATTAATAATTTTCATGTCAATATATAATTTATTCAATTTTTATGTAGCATTTATGTTAAAAATTCCACTATTAATGTATTTTATAGATGATGGTCACAATTATTTAAAGACATGTTTCATAAATAACTTACTAATGTCTCTACAAGTAATTCATTGGTTTAAATAATTAAAAAAAAACTCTTTTACTATGATTATTTTTTCAATTAAGTCTCTCATCTTTTATTGAATCAAAAAAAGCTCTAACACTTTTAACTTAAACTTAAATTAGTCTTATCTTATTGAAAAATTAATTATTTTAGACTTGATCAACTGTTATTTTATGCGATGTAACATATGAACTAGCAAGCTAACGTAGCCATATGATAGTTAACATGTCCACATGGCAATTAACAAGATCAAAGTATGGAAGTATCCTAACTCGAATCTTATTACTTGATAAGGTACTTAAACCTTATAAATACCCGATTAAAATTTTGAATTATTACTCAAACTTTTATCCAAATATTCTAGACACTACTTGTTAGTATCCGTACCCATCAAATTTGATTAAAATAAATTTAAAATTAATTTTTATTTATATTATTAATAAAAATAAATTTAATAAATTAAAATTTAAAATCATATTTTAAAAAATTAATGAATTTTAATAAGGATTACATTAATCATAATAAATTTATAAAAAAATAATATATAGAAAACTAAAATTTAACATAAAAAATTATTATTTATAATTTGAGGTAATGGGTACTCTGATACTTTTTTTGCTTTGAAAATTAGGCACCCTAAGATTACTAGGTGAAGCTATAACAAGTAGTAATTTTATTATCCAAACCCAATTATAAAACTATTTTAATATTACTTAATTTGGATCAAGTAACGTAGGAAATTTGTTTACAAGATACCATTGACATCCCTAGACCAAAGACGTCAATCATGTCAGTTGCTTACATTATATGTCAAATGAATAGAAAATGTCATTTGGTATTAGAATTAAAAATAACTTATTTCGTTATAATTAAAAATTTGTTTAGGTATAAATATAAAAATTAAACTCATTGGAGTAGGATAAGAAATTAAGGGTTCAGTTAAAAAAATGACTATAATTGTGAGCCCAACAATCGGGTTACCTGATCATGATCTTGACCGTTCAATTCAAAAAAAGGCCCCCACGACGAAAAATAAATCTTGGGTCACCATGTCATCAGATTAATCAGGCATTTACTGCGAGACCACCAATTTTAAGATTCTTGAGATCTTCCATTGTATGATTATTATCTATTGCAATACCTAGGGAAAGATAATGTTCTTATCATCTTAACCGTTCGCTTGCTTAGGATCATGACTTTTTCTTTGATCGAAATTCATCAATTGAAGCTTATTTTTCTTTTTCTCCTTGAAATTAAATGATTGTTTAACTTGTCATGTTTACATCTCTCCAATTGTATTTGTATCAATAATTTGAGTTTTGTATGTTACATGTGACGATGACGTGATGTTGATATGAATTATAAAATCCATCACGTGATTATGTCTGTATGTTATATTATAAAAAATTATGATATGTTAACATATGATATTTAAATTATTATACTCTTACATAGCATTTTAAGCTAAGTTTGACATAAATCACATATCCCAATGAAAATCCAAATTCAAAAAAATATTATTTTGTCACGACCATGATGAAATTTAATTTGATTAAAAATATGTTTGGTACAATGATTGATTTTTTTTACTGTTGTATTACTTTGCATTCCAATTTATACAGTGACATTAATTGAAAAAAAATTATAAGATGCATGTGAAAAAAATTAAAAGGCATAATGTTTGAAAAAAAATTTAAATTATTTAAGAAAATTTAAATAATTTTTTATTATTTTATTATGTTCAATCAAACTTTTACGTTTTTATTTTTGATTAAATAAGTTCTTATAACTAATGATTAACTAATTATCATTATTCAAAATATCACTTGTTATTTTATATCCATGTGATACTAACATGACATTAATGTGACATTAATGTGAAAAGTAAAAAATGTCACATATCTATATTATTATATCATATCATCATTAATTATGACATATCAAAATACCACATTAGTATTATGTGACATATAATGATAAATAGTATTTTGACTAACAATAGTTAGTAGTTAGTCAAAATTATTAGTCATATAATAACTTACTTATCTCAAAATAAAAATATAAAAACTTGATTGAATACAATAAAAAATAGAATATAATACCTTGACTCTCCTTAATTTTGGCCATAATTTCATATGAGTCTATTAGTATTTGAAATGAATAGTCCGTCCCAAAAGAATATATTTTACTAAATATGTAAGTCCTATCGTTGATCAACCATCAATGTTTTTATTAGTTTTATGATATAGTAATATTTTAAAGATAATTTTACCATTCATTGATGGAGTGTACGCAATGGACAATTTAGAACAATTTTAATCATAATTTCATATCAATCCATTAGCCAACCATCAATGTTTTCGTTAGTTTAGTGACTTGATTATATTTAAATTTTTCTAAATAATTTAAAAACTTTTAAAAATATTATACCTAATTAAAATTATTAAAGGTGTATGTAAAGTTTCTTCAAATCTTTAATTATCAAGCAAGTGAAGTGGAATGATCGAAGTGAATTAAACATGTTACGATTATCCTATAGGGCGAAGAAGTATTTAATATCAAATATGGCACTTGGACTTATTTGGTGAACATATTTAATATTAGTTTTTTCTAATTTTCAAAATTTAAAATAAAATTAATGTAATTAATATTATTTATTTTGTTTAAATAACTACATTTAATAGAAGCAATTGGTTATAATAAAATTAAGGGATGATTTTTTTTAGACTTCAAAGATAGAGTATTTTCAAAATAATTTTTTTAATTTTAACTATTTTTAGTTAATAGAAAAGATTTTTAGACAAAATTACCCTTAATAAATATCTTCATATTCAAGTGCTCTCAAATTTTCTCTCCCGCCATTCATCTGCTTTGCTTCCCATTCAACTATGCTCTTCATTTTTCTTTCTCGTAATCCAACTTTTTCTAATTTTACCACCATCACTATTTCTCTGTCTATCTCTTGTCATCTCATTATATGATTAAAGAGCATAACATGAAAGGTAACAATATATTCTTGGGTTTATTAGTTTATATTCACAAAACCCTTTCTCTATCTATCTCTCACCATCTCATTGTCGATCTACAGACTAAAAACATAATATGGTGAGTAACAACGATTCTTGGGTTTATGAGTGTTAAGTTTTTTTAGTGATTCGGGTCGAACATGCCTTAGCATGTAACAAAGTGATACATGCCTTGACATGTAGAATCAATATGGAGAAATAAGCTTTGATGTGTAATATATGGTGTTGAACCCTTGATTTTGGCATATAATATATGGTGTTGAAGCTTTAACATTGATATGTAACATATGATGTTGAATCTTTTTTATAATTTATAGGAAATGTAACAAATAAAATAACCTAAAAGCTAATTATCCAAATTTGAGATTTTAGATAATATTTTTTTTCCAAATCTATCTCATCCCATCCATTTCACCCTAGCAGTAATATTGACGTTAAATAATTTTTCAATACATTTTCTTTTTCATGTCAAATTCTTTTTGTATTTTAAATTTTATCTTTATCGTGAAGGTGTTTAACTATAAGAGTTTATATCCTATTTAAATACAAAGATAAAGACCAAATTTTATTTAAAAAGTGTTGTTATTACAATTGAAAAAAAATTATTATATGCTTTAACTCTAAGAGCTTTAACTTTAAAAAGTTTATATTATAATGAAATACAAAAATGTTTAATCTTATCTTTATAATGTTTTCTCAAGCTCGGATTAGCTATAGATTGCTTAAAAATCCGTTTGGGGTAAAGGAAGTTAAGAGGTTAAAGAGAGAAAAAGTTACAGTTTTTGTTATATGGGCAAAGTTTCCGTGAACCCTTTTTTATTTTTGTCTTTTTTCAGCGATGCATTTGCTCTTATTTCCAGTAAATATATCGATACATTTAAGGCAGAATGCTCATTGCCCCAACACGTATCGATAAATGAGGGGAATTTATCGATACCTTTTTCTTAGGGTGCTTTCTACTTTATATGTATCGCTACATTTGGATAATGCATTGATACATGTTCATATTTAGCCAAATCTATCAATACATTCTTAATTGTTCATCCCATGAAAAATGTATTGATACATTTTGAGATGTATTAATACATTTTCTCCTGTAACCAATTTTCAACCTTCCAAACTTCCAAAAATTCAAGTCTAACACCCTAATTTCATTTCCTATTAATATCATAGCTCAAATCATTCATTTAACTTAATCTCATTCACATATATTCATAATAATAAGGTCCAACTTAGATCAAAATCTCAAACTATGAGATTTATCATATATTTCTTTAAATTTTTGTCTAAGTGTCAATATATGTACTTTTAAACATTTGACATACATAACATATCATCAAAGTCCTCAAGACTTCATATGTTTCATAAATCATCTTTAGTTTACTTAATTTATATAAAAAATTAGGGGTGTAACATTACATGTTTAAAAAATGTTATTATTACACGTTATGTTCAAAAAAATTAAGCAACTCCAAAACTTTAGCACTAGATGCTACATGCCAAGGTCAAAACTTCAACACCAAATGTTACATGTCAAGGTCAAAGCTTCACCTCTAAATGTTACATGCCAAGGTTAAAGCTTTAACACCAGATGTTGCACACCAAGATCAAAGTTTCAGCACCAAATGTTACATGCCAAGATTAAAGCTTCACCATTCGATGTTACATGCCAAAGTTAAATCTTCACCGCTAGATGTTATATGCTAAGGTTAAAGCTTCATTGCTGAATATTACATGCCAAGGTCAACACTTTACCACCAAATGTTACACGTTAAGGTCAAAACTTTAACACTGAATGTTATATGTCAAAGTTAAAGCTTCAACACCATATATTACATGCAAAAACTTCCTTATTTCTACTCATGTTGCGTGCCAAGGTATGAATCACTTTGTTACAAGTTAAAGCATGTTCTACCAAACTTGAATCACTGAAACTTAACACGCATAAATCCAAAAATCTGTTGTTACTCACTATGTCATACTTTTTAGTTTGTAGATCGATGATGAGCGGGCAAGAGATAGACAAAGAGAGGATTTTGTGAATGTAAACTAATAAACTTAAGAATATGTTATTACCTTTGATGTCATACTTTTTGAAATGTAGATCGACGACGAGATTATAAAAGATAGATAAAGAGATAATGATGGTGGTAAAATTAGAAGAAGTTGGATGACGAAAGAGAAAGATGGAGAGCATAGCATAATGGGAAGCAAAGTAAACCAGTGGCAGGTGAGGAAATTTAAGAGTACTAAATTTATTTGAAATGATTTTAAGAGTGTCTTTATCATCTCATGATTAAAATTGATTAAAAACAATTAACTTTATACTAAAAGTTATTTTTGAAATTGACTTATGAATAAGATTGTTTCTTGTAAATTATTTTAAAATTAATATCTATATAAACACAAATTCATATTTCTTTTCGACTATCTTCACTAATTTAAATTAGAAAGTTTCAAGTTTTGTTGTATATTAAAAGTATAATAACTTTTAGAAAAGTGTGTCAATTAAAAATAAAAGTATTTATAAGTCAAATTGAGTTAAGTTTGTCCAATATATTGAGAAATTTAGACTTGAGCTCGAGTTCAGCCCCCCTTGAACTATCTATTTATATTATATTTATTATTAAAATATTAAAATTATTTAAATAAAATAAAATATATATTTATTTTTAATATTTAATTTATTAATTAATGTATAATTTTTTAATCTAAAGAATAAATTTTAAATTTTTTTTAATTAAAAAAACTATTTATTAATATAATAATATCTTAAAAGTCATATCTAAATTCGATCTAAATCAGACCAAACTCATTAGTGTGGACAAATAGACAAGCCCATAAACACTGCTCTAGTGACAGCAGCAATGCTGCTAAATATATTAATGTTAAAAGCAACAAAGATTTCACAATCAAAAGGAATGGAAACATAACAATTTTGAGAGTGACAGCAGCACTATCCTCTAGAAAATGGAAAAGAAAAGGGCAAAAAAAGAAATAGTATGTGAAAAAGGAGCCTATAAATAATGAGCACTGAGCAGTTGGATCTTCTTCAGGGGTGCTTTTGCCAACAAAGATACACATTATTAATAACCCTTTCTCTCTCTCTCTTTCTTCTGCTGTCATAAGCCAGCTGAAGTTAAAAAGAGCACTGGGTTTATCTTTGGGAGGGAAAAAACAAAAGAGCTCTTGCTAACCCACTTGGCACACTTAAACAGAAGCTTCTTACAGAGGAACAGAAATGGAGAAAATGTTTGCAGGAGATCAGAATGGTTTACAAGGAGACCCAAGGTTGAAGGCCATTTCTGAAGCCATTAGAGTTGTTCCTCACTTCCCAAAACCAGGTTTTTCCTCCACAAAAAAAAAAAAAACAGAGGCTCTTCTCTCTCTTTCTCCCTCTCTTTTGGTTTCTTGTAAGCAAAATTCTGAAGCAGGTCTATTTGTAGTAAAATGTTCAACTTTTTCTTGGTTTTTGTAACTTGGGTTTTTTTGTTTTATGTTAAGGGATTATGTTCCAGGACATAACAACACTGTTACTTGATCACAAGTGTTTCAAAGATACCGTGGATATCTTTGTTGATCGTTATAGAGATATGGCTATCTCTGTTGTTGCTGGTATACCCTCTCTTTTCTTTCTTTCTTTTTCTTTGTCTTTCCTTCTCACACATGCAACCACACTTCCCATTTTGTTTTCCTTTTGTTATTATATGTAGTATAATTTTGAGTGCTCTTGGTCTGCCCATTATACAGGTCTGGATTCATTGTAGAAAAAGTTTAAGTCAAGTTGGGGGTTTTGTATTCATTTTTTATCATGCAAAAGTTGAAATGTATATAAGTTGTTATGATGAGATTTTTTCTTTCCTTCTTATATATTTAAGTTTGTATAAGTGGGTAGGATTGATTTTTTTATTTTATTCTATGAGCTAATGTGGTTTCAGTCAGGCTCATTGCTTGCTTCATTTTAACTTTCCTAATTTTTTTTTTTTGCACAGGCAGGCTTGTTTTACCATGTTTTAAAGCAGTGACTTCTTTTGAAGAAGAAATGTTTTCCTTCTTAAGTTTTGTCAATCTCAGAAAAGGGGCTTTCTTTTTCTTCATTTTATTTTAGATCAACTGAAATTTGTGTCTCCTGAAGTCATGGTAGCCATGATAAATTCTGGTTTATAACTGGTTATTAAGCTCTGGATATTATATTCAGGCATGGAATCCATATGATATTTGCTTGAGTGGAATTGATTTTCTAAATCCGTCTGAGATAATTAGGTCAGTTAGGTCAGTGCTTTAGTATGGTTAAATAAAATATGATAAGACAACTGTGGTCATTTGTAGCTACAAATTCTTTTATATCTGCAAGCAATTATAACTATATTCCATGCATGGAAAGCTCTAATTTCTTTCACTCTTACATGGTAAAATCGATTTTAATCAGTCACTTTATTCAAGTATAGAGTTTCAAGGTTCAATTGGGAATACTCTTCTTGGTCACAAACATTTAGCCTATGATGACATTTTCCAAAGATGTGAGGGTTAAGTCTTTGTCTCAGTGGCATTTGAAGGCCAAACCAGTCATGATTGTGGCATGGAATTATTAGCAGTAGAAAGGGAACTCTGGGACGCCTGGGCTAACTCAAGCTCCAATGTCTCATTTGATCAGCTAGTCGGTTCATCTAACTCATAAAAAATGACTTATTTATCTCAGTTCCTTTTCCTTTGAATTCAACCTATCTTTTATACTGTACTATAACCGTAATTGTTTTTGTTGTTTTTTGAGTTACTTTAGATGCTAAACTATTCTAACTATTGAAGTTGGTTCTATAATTGCTTACCTTTGATAGTTGCTCACATGGTCAATTTACATTCTAGGTGTTGAGGCTAGAGGATTTATGTTTGGCCCCTCAGTTGCATTGGCTATTGGTGCCAAGTTTGTTCCTTTACGTAAACCTAGAAAGTTGCCAGGTATGCTTTTGTACGTGACTACTAGTATAAGCCAAACATCAAATCATATAGTCTTGATGAATTTGATATATAGCTTTTCACCTGGATTGATTAATGAGACCCACTTCTTTGGATTTTGACTTAAAGTGAAAAAGCTATGTGTTTTAACATAATTTAGGATGAAAAGAAGGATATCTTTGATATGTTGTTTTCTTGAAAAGAGTCAATATCATATTTCTGGCTGCATTAGCTAGGATTTATGCTTTCCCACTGAAATATTGGGGCTGGGGAACAGAAATAACTTTTAGTCTATTTTACCACTATAAGGCAATTATAAGAAGCATGGTAGGATGGAAAACATCTTAAGAAGCAAATTACCTACAATTTCAGCCTGAACTACAGAATCTGACCCATGGTGGACCCTATGAAGTCAAACAAGCAGAGCTGGAAGCATGGGGAGAGGGTGTCCCTTGTACTATATTCTTTCATATTAACGCCAGTTTCTTATGCCACTTAGATGGAAGCTATAATCACTGAAAGGAGAATACTTAATTACCAGGTAGTAAAAGTAGTAAAGAGGACTTTGGAACCCTGCCAAGGGAAAGGGGAAAAGGATAGGAAAATTTGTGTTAGGAAAATGCCAATGCCAGCAGAAACTTCCAAACTGCCAATTCCAAACTCTTCCTAATTTGAAATGTCAAGGAGTGTGATAGCCAATGGTGCAATGGGTATATGTAACCATGTAATTAAAGATTGTGAGAACATCATTGTCTGTAAAGACATTGATTGTGAAAAAATACCTTATTTTCAGTTCGAAAGTTATTTTCAGCCATAGATTGTTAATTAAGTAAAGATCTATCTATTCTAAATCTCAATTCTCAATACCATTTCAATTGTTTGTTCTTGTTCGAACTTGCGTTGAAACCAGGATAGCCAGAATTGTGGAAATAGTCTTATCAAACCATTCTTTTCATAAATATTTGGTACTTGAATTGTAATTTAAGCCCTTCACTATATTAACACCAGGAGAAGTGATCTCCGAAGCATATGTGCTCGAATATGGCACTGACTGTCTGGAAATGCACGTTGGAGCTGTTCAACCTGGGGAACGTGCCTTGGTTATTGATGATTTGGTCGCTACAGGTGGGACTCTTTCTGCTGCAATACGCCTATTAGGTAATGTCTGGAGTTCATGCATGTACTTCCCCTTTTTTTCCCCTAATTTGGCATACATTTTGAAAGTTCTATGACTGAAATTCTGTTTGGGCTACTCTTTTACTAGAACGTGTTGGGGCTGAAGTGGTTGAATGTGCATGTGTTGTTGGGCTGCGTGAGGTTAAGGTAATGTGTGATAGACTTCTTTACATGTTGCATTATTCCTGAAAATGTAATATATAAACTGGTTCAGAACATAGGTTTCTTCTTTTTCTACTACAGCCATGGCTCTACTACTATTACCCTGCTATGAATTTTGTTTCAGAAAATAATCGACTCAGTGCTCTACTTCTTTGGACTGTATTACCCCTTTGATTATAAAATGATAAAGTTGCTTTGATGGTGTCCATTGATGGATGATTAAGTACTGACTTCTTGTCTTGATATAAACCATTTGTGCAAATTTAAGATTTTTTACTTTTCTTTACCATAAAAATTCCTTCTAATAATGTTATCATACTGACATCACCTGCTGCTGTTTGAGTTTATCTCTGTTTCAAATTTTAATAGCTCTAATCTTGTCTGCTCCTACGCTTTTGCTGCTTGTTTAGCTCACTGAAGCAGATGTTACAATTTTTTCCATTAAAATTAAAATTTAACATTTGGATGTTTTGCAGGGACAGCATAGACTAAATGGAAAGCCCTTGTATATTCTTGTGGAGCCACGCCAGCAGACAAATTGTTCTGCACCTTCTGGTATCATTTCATTTTTTATCTCTATGTTAATTGAAGTTATGTACTATTAAATGAGTTCCACTTTCTTGCTTTCTTGTCCTTTCAAATTGTGGGTCAGAAAAGAAGTTGAATGTTTCATCCAAATAAAATAAAGTCCATTCATACTAGGATAATTTACAAATCTCACTTCCCTTCCTGTGTAGGAGTGATTGGGTGAAGACATCGGCATTATCCTTATCCCTTTTTATTTTGAAACTGCACATTCCTCAATAGCTGGCTAATTTTTTTTTTTCTGGCTTCTTTCCGCTTAACTGTTTCATCTACATTTTGATTTCTACTTAATCATGCCAATGGGAAAGCTTTATTGAAGAAATGGTAAGAGAGCAATATCAATATGCTTGCGAGAGGATTTTTTGTAATTTATCCCTTCTTGATATTTCTAGAAGAGATTGAATGATTTAGGATCCCCACAACTTGAACTGTTTTGTACTTGATTGAGATTTTACAATTTCTAGTTCTATATACTTTCTTTAAAGAGTAGAGATAATGCTTTATTATCTTTTCTGCAAGAAATAATGCACTGTGTATCTCAAGATATTGCTGTCCCATCAGGAAGTGAAATCCTAGCATATCCATGCAACTTGGCCATTCTTTTCTTTCTCATGTCACACTTGTATGGTTACGGTTTCTGGCTTTTCAAGTATTTTGTGATACTTTGTTGGTTTCTTTCATTTAAAAAGCTTCCTTGGAAGGTACTACACAATGAAAAGGCTAATTATTAGTTTGTGCTATGTATTTTTCCTAGGCCTCTACCAAACTTTAGGGGATGAGAGAGAGAGAGAGAGAGAGAGTTTAATTGTTGTTAAGGTAAATAAAAAGAAAACAATGCTTGTCCTTGTGCATCTGTAAGATTTTGGAGTACCCTACTAAAAATAAAGTTCAATGAGATGTTTCTAGTTTGGAATGTCGATAGATGACAGCACTAGGCTTATATGACTAATAAGTTCTGAAAGGACAAGGTAAAGTGACAGAAGCATTAAGCATGGGATGATATCTAGATAAGGTTTGGGTGGCTAAATTCTTACTTAGAATTTAGTCTTGAAATAGGATTAGCTGAAAGAAGGTGGGATGTTCTCTGATACTGATTACTTATTGAAATCACCCATAGTTGGATACAAATCCAATTGTTAATATCCTTTTCTTTCTATAATCGACCAATTGATTCAGGTTTAAGTGGAAAATAAGGAAAATGTTGATGGAACATGCACTGCTGTAGACTTTAGTTACCTGTCAATGAGAAAAAGAAAGAAAAGACGTAATTTGAACAATATTGTTTTGATTCATTGGAAGTGGACTTGGTGCACTTGAAGTCGTTAAATTTGTCTGTGTGACACAGTTACCATGATAAATAGGTGAGACCAACTTTCATTCTATAGCCAAGACAGTGAGAACTAATGTTGAGCAGGTCAAAACCTTGTCACATATTTGGTGCCATCTGAGGCACTGGAGCTCTAAAAGAAGGGTCCAATGCAGATTTGTCTCTTTGTGTATTGCTTCAAGTAATGAAACGACAACTTCTGGAGCTGGTTATGCTTGTATAATCTCATACATGCTCGCTCTATTTTCAGCTTTAGACACTCTTTAACACCTTACAGTTGTCGAGTCTCTGTACAAAAAGTAATCTTGTTACTATACAATTAGGGAGTCTCGGAATCATGAATAAGTACAAAAAATGGTGTTTTTATTGCTAAAGCCATCATATTTGCCACTCCGTGTACACATTTTATCCTTTTGAACTGCATCCACTGACATTTAGAGCTATGTAAGCTCTGTCTTCAGCTTGCCTGACTATTGAGCTTCACTTCTTTGCAGTTAATGGAGTTGAAACATGCAGGCATGACGACGTCTACCTCTCTGCTACTTGAACATATGGGGTTTCTCATTCTCAAAGCAAAAGTATGGTTCCCCATTCAAATCCCATTCCAAAAATGTGATTAGTTTTCTATGCTTTTTCTTTTTTTCTTAACCACCCTTTGTTGTAATCCTCTTTACCAGGAAACATGTTCAGGTGTATTTGTTGTTTAGGGTCTTTTAGTTTTTTTACATTCTTCATAGCTTTGAATGAATTGCTGTGGCATGTCAGTACCTGATTGTTGTTTATTCAATTTACCACATCAATATGTCAGCTGTTTCCAGATGCTTGTCAGTTCATATTGAGAGGCCAGTTTTTAAGATTTTTAGTACAATAACTCATATATTTCATACTGTTAATATATAAACACTTGATTTATTTTTTATAAAAAACCTATGAAATATACAAAACAAAATATTTATCCAAAATTTATCTAACTGGATGAGCCCCAGCTTAAGATGTACAGCCCAAGTCCACCCTGAAATTGAACAGATCTTTTGCCCTTTTCCTCAAAGCCACCCCATAAAATTGAAGCCCATCCAGATAAGGCCTAAGCTCATGGGCTTGAATGATTTTATCAACCCAATTATATATAAGTTAAATAAGCAAATTTATTTATTTAGTGAACCTTGCAAAAATATATTTTTTTTTAATTTTTATTGCATTCAATTGAATATTTATATTTTTCTATTTTAAAATTGAACAGATCATTTCCCTTTTCCTTAAAGCCACCCCATAAAATTCAAACCCATCAACATAAAGCCTAAGGTCATGGGCTTGAATCATTTTATCAACCCAATTATACATAAGGTACATAAGCAAATTTATTTATTTAGTGGAAAATATACACGATTTTTTAAAAATATATTCTATATTTTTAAAATTTTTTAAAAAATTTTTAAATTTTTTTTTATTACATTCAATTGAATATTTATATTTTATTTTAAATTAAATAATTGATTAATTTTTTTTAGTTAAAATGTTATTTATCATTTTGTGTTATGTGGGTAATGATTTGGTATGTGTTGATTCGACATGTTCACTTACCATATTGGATTGTGATTTGGCATGTTAATGTTTTATAATGAAATTGTCACATGACATTTAACACCCTTTACACTTGTGTTACATGGATATAAAATGATAAATTAAGTTTTAACTAATAACAATTAATCATTCGTTAATTATAATAACTTCTCTGATTCAATAATTTATGTATTTTAAGAAATAATTTAATTATAAGTAATTTTAAAATATATATTAATAAAATTAAAAATTTTTAAAAACTCATCATTAATAGTGTAAATAATTTTAGATAATGGGTATTTTTTTTGTCAAATTTATTATTTGTTTTTGAAAATAAAGAAAATAGTAGTTGAATCTTTGACAAAATTGAAATAACAAAGAAAAAGAATTAATTTAGCCTATTAAAAGGAAAAAAACTGAAAAAAAATCCAAACTTAATATTCGATTATTATTAAGATTAGTTACCGTTTTATTCCACTTTTTTAAATTAGATCTCCCAACCCAAGCCAACGCGCCACCCCGGCGAACCCCGGAATCTCCTCCACGCGCCCGTCGCCTGGCCCCTTACTCAAAAACCATAATAATGAAATATAAAAAAATAAAATAAAAACAAAACAGCACCGCTTTATGCATTACTTTTCTTCTCCACCACCACCAAGATATAAACCCCTACTAATCAGAAATTCTAAGCCCAAAGGCAAATCCTCTTCGTAAGGAATCCCCCAATTTCTCATCGTCCAAACAGGAAAGTTGCCTTCCCCAAGAAAACCCTAATTGTTCTTTTCTTTTTTTGAAGTAGAGAGAGAGGAAGGGAGGGAGAGAGATTGGTAGAGAGAGAAAGAGAGATTTTCTTTGATTTAGCGAAGGATGTCTGCGGCAGTGTGCGGGAGTAAGAGATCGTTCTTCGAGGATATCCCGTCGTCGCCATCGGCTTCTGTCTCTAAGAAGCTCCGGCGCTGCTCGCCTTCATCTCCTTCGTCTGTTCGTTTTTCTCCGCCGCCGTCTTCCCTCGCTCACCTCGAAGCTCTTTTCCCTCAAATGGACCCCGAGGTATATCGCTTTTTTTTTTAAAAAGATATTTTATATTTTATTTTTGTAAATACTTGCGATGATTAGATGCAGAATGTAAATTTGTAAATTTTATTTTTTAGGAATAGTAAATTCTTATAGTATTAGCAAATTAGGTTTCAAAGATTTATGACTACGGTAGTATTGTTTATTGATTCCTTGCTTTGATAATTCTGTTTCGACGCTGAGATGGAAATGGAGATAAATGGATTAAATATTAAACTTGGATTGGTTGTTTTGTTTATCCTTTTGGTTCGTTGGCTTTTCCTGCAAACAAAAGAGAATTGTATTAGTTTTAATTTTTATTTTGAGTGAAAAATTTTAATGCTTTATTGTAAAATTTATTTAAAAGAGGAGAATGCAAATTTTATCTTCCAATTAATTTTTATGGTAAAAGTCTTCCGTTAACAATTGCAATTGTGTGGATTGAAGCCATGAAAGTGGCTTCTAATGGAAAAATCTTTGAGGGTATGACTATGTTCGAGTTCTTTTCTGTGAGGTCCCAATTAAGTGGGACCATACCGTTGGGTACTTCTATGATAATCTTCATTCAATTCCTTGCGGAGTGGTTGTGGTTTCATTGCTTCTATTGATGCTTCTGGAATTTTAGTGTACTGGCCTTAATTAGGACTGGTTTTGAATATCGGTGCAATGTGGTGGGAAGGCTCTCCCGCAGCACTTAAGGCCAGATTGCGGACCCTTAAGGTCCAATGTAATTTTGGGGACAACCTGGTTTGCCAAACGGGGCCTTATTGTTATTGTTGGCATCGCTTAGTGATGTCATTCCCCACGATTGAAGATATAATTCTTTCACCAAGATTATTGAATCAGTTGTGTGACTGCACAAAATATTTGTGTATATAAGATTAGTTGGTTTAGTGGATAAAATGTTTAGCTGCTTTGCTTCTTTTCTGTTTCGTAGCATTTAACTGTTTGCTTTTACTAATCCATTGGTCAATGAAGAGATTACTGTTGGCTGTCAAAATAATGATGAATATGTCTCTTCTATTGATATTTAACAAATATTCCTTGCAGCTTCTGGAGAGAGCACTGCTAGAATGTGGCAATGATATAGACACTGCTGTCAAGAGGCTGCAGGAACTTTGCTTGGGAGCTGCAGAGGCTATAGGGGAAAGGTCAGGTCCTGTTGAAGAACTGGGTGCAGCTGCAGAGCTGGGTATGCCACTACTTTTTGCAATTGTGATTTATTTTAATTTAACATTGCCATCTTAGTTTATGATCAATGTGTATTATCTTCAATTGTATCTTTTTTCCATCATGTATTCCTTTTAACATTTAATATGTTTTTGATTGATGGTTGATTTTGCAAAACCGATTTGACTTGTAGATTTTCAGTGTGAACCAGTCAATTAGGTGATGCTATTGCTATCTTTGATTCAATTCTAGCATCTGCTTGACAGACTTTGGAATGTTTCATATGCCTAATGGTTAAATTTACAAGCAAATTGCACCCGAGCATTTGGCTCATTAGTTGGTGCATTATCCCCCTGCCTAAAGAGCAGGTTCGAATCCCCTCTCCCCAATTTATTAAAAAAAGAAAAATTAAAAGCAGATTGAAAAGGGAATAAAGCATAAAGGCTTTCTTAGAGTCTTTACACCATGAGATTAATGAATTCGCTTTAAAGCTTCAACTCAATTTACCACTATTTTGCCTTTTCTTCTTTAGATACTTATGCAAATCAACAAAATTGAATTTTGAATGAGAGAAAGAATTGAGGGATCTTCTTTTGAATCTTGACTCAACATGTTTGATGTCCAAGCCCTTAACTATATGCTTCCACTATTATGTTGTGGTTATGATCAATTTCAGTATGATATTTTATGTACATCAGTTATATATGTAACTTGAATCTGAATATAATCTGATACCACAAAATTAATTATTTTATGTTTAATTGTTTTGCTGTGTGTACATGCCATCTGCTTTAAGGTAGGTGATTCTCATTTCTTAAAGAAGGGGATCTTACATCTGCATTTGAAACTGTAGGTACGTTGACCAATGATGGGGAAGCTACTGCTACTGTGCCTGTTCAGAATCCATCAGCCCCTGAAAAACTGCCTGTTGATGGTGCAGAATGGGTGGACTTGTTTGTGAGGGAGATGATGAGTGCTACAAGTGTGGATGATGCCAAGGCCCGTGCCTCTAAACTGCTGGAGGTTCTGGAGAAGTCCATTAGTAGATCTGCTGCTGAAGAGGCAGCACAAAATTTTCACAAGGTATGTATCCGTATTGTCATGCTTTTCTAGATTAGCCAAAAGTCATGCAGGACTTATGAAGAAACTTTTAGGCAAAATGTCATATGGTGGACACTCGCGTTTGTTAGGTGATCACATGAACTTGATTAAGCTTAGCACGATTAAATATGATCTGCAATGAAAGGTGTCTGTCCCTGAAGCTAGGGTCATCCTGCCTTTTTACCAATAAGCCAAAGGCATGGCCAAAAAGTATATTTTGAATGTGTTTCATTACCATTGTCCAATAAAACATCATTTTTCTCCCCTCTTGTCCTTTCCCCTTTGGTGACAAATTTGTCTATGATCTATCGTGCATGGTTCTTTTGGAGAAGCTGGAATGATAGAGCTTTGTGGTGATAAAGGTGGCAATCCTCTGAACTGTGCTTCATTACATGTTCCTGGTTTAAAGTAGAGTTGAAGTTCATGTGAGGATAACTCTAGAGTCATTTGGAAAGACATATATTAGGTGGTGATAAAGGTTTTGTCTATGATCTAGTGTCCATGGTTCTTTTGGAGGAACTGAATGGTAGAACTTTGTGGTGGTAAAGGTGCCAGTCCTCTGAACTGTGATTCATTACATGTTCTTGGTTTCGAGTAGAGTTGAGATTCAGGTGTGGATGACTCTATAGTCAATGAGAAAGACATGAAATAGATGGTTATTGTCTTCTCGGTTCTTGAGAAATTAGACTTGCTCCTGACAGGTTGCTTTCAGATCCAAATTTGGTCACATTGACTGTGGAGCAAATGCGATGCTGTTGAATATTTGATCATTGTGATCATTTCAGTGGTTATCATAGAACTAAGCCTTTATTTTTCTTCAAAGGGAGGGCGAAAGGGACGGGGAAATGTGGGTTAGAAGGTTTTAAGTTCAGCTGTTGCAATTTTTAATATAATCATGTTAAAATTGTTGGTTTATAGTTTTTGAAATATCCATGTAAATTGAACATGGGTTTAATATTGGATAATAATAATGTCGTCTTTTTCTTTCATTTTTTGTTTTGAAGCTGTGTTAAACATCACCTTATTGACTTGATTGTATTCTTTTGTTGTCAGGAAAATATCATGTTAAAGGAACAGATTGAGGTGTTGATTCAAGAAAATACGGTCCTCAAACGAGCTGTGGCAATCCAACATGAACGTCAAAAGGAGTATCAAGATAAAAACCATGAGTTGCAACATCTGAAGCAGTTGGTGTCTCAGTATCAGGAGCAGTTGCGAACTCTAGAGGTCAGAATATAGACATTTCTTCGGATTATGCCATACAGTCAAAAAAAAAAAAAAGTGCATAAATGTTTACGTAATAAAGACTTACAAGCTGAAACACGTTACTATTCTGTCGACCGAACAAACTCATTTGTGTGGTTTGCTTGTGTTGCAGGTAAATAACTACGCATTGACGATGCATCTGAGACAGGCACAGCAAAGCAACTCCATCCCAGGGCGTTTCCACCCAGATGTCTTCTAAAAATAAGAATGGAGCATGTAGGGATGAAGTGTTTAGCTTTATTTATGACTATAGAAACTAGCACAATATGCTAAGCTGTCAGTGCTTTATAATCTGTTTGCCGTAAGATGGTATGTTTGTTGTGTAATTTAGTCTTGTGTCTGATATGTGGCCATAGGCTTAACGTGGTGTTTGGAGTAAACAGTCATAATTGTTGATTGTTAAAGAAATTTCACATTTATATTTCAAAGTAAATCAATTTGATTACTATATTTACTTGTGAATTTACCATGAATTTCACCACATAAAATGTACCAAGAATAGGATTTATTATAAGTAGGAAAAGAAATTAACTGTGTACTAAGTTATTTGATTCAATTATTAACTGGCTGTTTATCCAAATTACCAAAATATAATCTAAGAACATAAAGTGGGAAAAATAAATTATTCTAGTAATAATTTAATCATCTCATTCCTATTTTAAATTAAGAAATTTGTGTTTGCAAAATCATCAAAGCATGTTGGGTTTTCAGTGTGAGAGTAATACTTTTGTAACAAAATGATGTTAGTAATTTTTATGGATTAATTTTTATAAAGGTGTTTCAGTTTTACAGTGTATTGAATGATCTACTACGACTCTTATAATTATTTTGATCTAAAAAAACTTAAAAACTTGAACAATACTTCTTATCGTAACACATTCATTAATCTTCTCTATAAGTTCATAATTCTAACTATTTTATTTAATTTAAGTTATAATTCATGAATATTGCACTAACTTTTATATGAAATTTATTTTCTTTTAAATGATCCCTTTTTGCAAAATTTTTTTTCGAGAAATTAACGTTTAAAGTATATTTTTTTTGCTTTTTGAAGAAAAAGGACAAAAAAAAGAAAGAAAGAAAAATGGTGGGTAGCATTGACAAAACGTGTTGGTGCAAAAACAAAGTTACAGCCACAAATTCAATCTTCCTGGCTCTGGCCACTTTCGGCTTTCCTCTGCCCTCCTTTCCTTCAGTCTCTCTTCTCTGCGGCGGTCTGTTCGAAACGCGGCTCGAACCAACCATGAACGAGATCAAACCCAGCATTTACTCTTATTAGACCCATTTTATCCAAAACTCCGAGAGCCAGAGACAGACGCACTTCTGTAATGGCTGCCACTACTTCCCTATCTCTGCTCCCTTCTTCTCTCAGCTTCCCAACGGAACGCCCTTCAAACGCTTCCCAATCTTCTTCTTCTTCTTCTTGTTCTGTTTTCTTCAATGGCGGGACCCGTCTCAGGTCCCACGACAGCTTTGCTTGCGTGAGTTCGTCTCCCTCTTCAACTTGTTCTTGGAGATTGAATAATGGCAGGGTCGGTGCTCACCGTTTTGGGACGGTGGTCGCTGCTTCTGGGGATTACTATGCTACTCTTGGAATACCAAAATCAGCTTCCAGTAAAGAAATTAAGGCCGCTTATCGTAGATTAGCTCGTCAGGTACCTCACTCAATTCTTTATTTTTCATTTCCTTTCTGTTTTGTAATTTGGTTTTCCTTTTTGTTTTTTTGGGTTGAGACAACTGAGGTAGGAAAGCAAAAGAAGAGTGAAGTTTAAATGGGTGTTTTAGATAAGAGACGGAAATGCTCTTGCTTTTTTTCCGCTTTTTAGTACATATGAAAGCACGTTAGGTCTTGGCCTATAAAAAGAGGTGTACCTCTTTGGCAGCCAAACCTGAGATTCGGAACCGAGAGCTCATAGTTGAAAGTGTGAAGTTTTAACTGTTGGAGTGGTTGGAGTATCTCCTGAGGAAACGAGAAGGAAATATTTAGTGGAAAGATATGCAAATTGTGGAAAAGGGAAAATGTTAAGTAGAAGATGGTGTTATTCTTGATTTTGATTTTGCTAGATGGACAAAGAAAAAAGAATGTGGCTAGACATTTGCTTGTTCCTTTGTCATTGTATTAGTCATCTCATCTTGGCAAAAACCTTTTGAGGGTCTTAAGAGAATCTTCATGCTTTGGATGATAAAACTGTAACATAACCTGGGTTATTTTTGAGATACTTCTTTCGTAAATTTTTTGTAAGTTTTGTGTATTAGAGGAGGGCATGAATTGAGTAACAATTATAATGAGTTATTTTATGTATATCTGACCTCATTTGGCCCATCTTTTCCATTGTAGTTGATAGCCAGCCTAATTTAGATATCAAGGAATGAAAAACCCTGAAATCTTCTATGGCAGCATTGGAAAAAGCTGTTCTATTCAGCCCAAATAATTTGCAGTCTTTCTTGGAAATATTCCGAGCCCAACTGAATATAACCTATTGCCAACCATAATATCAGTGGCAGAATCGTTGTAAGATTGGCAGTTATATGATTGTAGTTCATGCTAGCCTGTTTAAGTTCATTGTCTTTTAATTTTAAATTCACTTTGTTACAAATTTGAAGCTGATAAGTTTGTAGTGGATTATGTATGCTAATGATTTGTTTATTTATCAACTTTTGTTTTTGTTTGTCTTGGTAATTCTGACATTATAACTTTTATCTTAATTTGAAGTATCATCCTGATGTCAATAAGGAACCAGGAGCTACTGAAAAGTTTAAGGAGATTAGTGCTGCATATGAGGTATGCACAAAAGTTTATTGACCAACTATTTCAAAAAATTTCCATGATTACTGGTGTGCAGAGTACTGCTAGTTGAAATATGTTATTAGCTTTATGTTTTACGTGGTTTTCTCGATTGGTTGTGTTTGTGGATAGCCTTATAACAATCACCTATATTTTACGTAATTTTTTCCTCTTACAGTTTGTCTTTAGTTCTCTGTGGCAATTAATAGTATGCCAAGAATACTTTGTTTGTTTACCTGAATGCCTGAAACAAAAGAATTGGAATAAAATGTTAAATTTCTACTCTAATCATTTGCATGTTTGTTTTGGGTCTCCCTCACTCTCTCTCTCTCTCTCTCTCTCTCTTGCTTGTGAACATAGTTGGCAATTTCCATGTCAGTTATTCATCATTTCTACAACTTTTTTTTGACATATTTGAACCAGATTGCATATTTTAGAACAATTTAATTGTAGGACCAAGGATTAGCAAGGGGGAAATAGATTCGTAGATATATGCGGAATGTGTCTATGATACTGTAAGAACTGGATATTTGATCTGTTTATACAAATTTTTTCTTGAATCCATGTGTAAAAGATAGAAAGAGATGTATTATTGTTGTTGAGCATTGAAATTGAATATTGCAATTAAAAGGACAGTGAATATAAGGGTTCTTATTTTTTATTGTGGTATATAATCGACCTGTTATTTACGTTTTGGGTGTGTACAATATAGAGTTAGGCTTGTTAGGATGTCCATCAAGTACTCTTGGACTTAAACAATTTCAGACTCCAGGGAAAAGGGGGAATTGGATGCTAAGGTTGTTGAAAAAGTATCAAAATATTCTTGCACCCAACAAACTAAACACAGTTAACCGCTTCATCGTCAAGAGGTCATAGAACGCATATAATATAATATTCATCCTGCTTTGGACTGAGAAAGGAAGTTCCAAAAGGGTGAGTTTGTTATGGTTTCAAGTTAATTAATTGGCCTTCTTGCATGTTGGTATCTTTCTATATATCATGCAATGCATTGTTAATTACTGATTCAGCATGCCTTGAAATCTTAAGATACAACTTCTGTTGTTTATCCTATGATTGCATATGGAGCTCTTGATATTTATCATGTTGACATACATAATTGTTTTATATTTTATTCTCTTCCTCGTTAGTCACATTTCAGTTTTTGGAGCATAGTGTACTGCAAGTGTTCTTTCCTAGAGGTTCCTTTGTGTGAAAGTACATTACCATACTCAAAATTTTCATTCATCATGTTATTTTTTGAACAATGAAGTGCAACACTGTCAGGTGTTATCAGATGATAAAAAGAGAGCTTTGTATGATCAATATGGTGAAGCTGGAGTCAAAAGTGCAGTAGGGGGACAGTCCAGTGCTTATACGGTAAGCATGTAGTGTGTATTTTTATACTAAGTTTTGTTGTACCACTAATGACAATGAATATTTGAAATATGCTTGAAGAATAGACATGCTGTGCTTGTTGATTACTTCACTGAAAGATGTGTGAACCATATTTGGAAAGCAAGGTACCTGTTTGATTATTAGTTCCTAAATATTTGGTTGTCTGACTGTTAGCATAAGAACAATGTCACTTTCAATATGGAATTTATAATCCTTGTGGGAAGATTATTAGAGGGGTTTGTCGGTTTGGCCATCTGAGTCTCTTTTGCCCTTTCGCTTGCCAATTTGTTAACCATGTGTCCTTCTAAAAGAGTTATGCTGCTTTTAGTTATGTGGGAAATCATGATGGATGCTCCATGAACTAGCATGCGATTGACCTAGGCAGCAGTAGAACCTCTAGACAGCTGTAGGTTAAGTACAACTTACATATTGTTTATCTTCTCCTGCAGACTAATCCCTTTGATCTCTTTGAGACATTCTTTGGACCAAGTATGGGTGGTTTTCCTGGCATGGACCAAACTGGATTCAGAACAGGCCGTCGTAGTACAGTTACTAAAGGTGATGATGTACGGTAAGTTGAGATCTGTTTCTGAGGTTTTAATGATAGTTAGTGGTCCTTTGATCATTCACTTTTGTTATACTAAGCGCTAATTGACTGATTACTTTAGTATGCATACTAAACTTAGGCATGATCACTTTTATGTCTGTTTTGACTACAAAAATGAGATTGACCTCATGTACTGCTATCTAGTATCGGCTGCTTTCTGAGCTTACTTATTTCTGCAGGCTTTTATGTTGCTGAATGATGTTCTCTTCCTCTGTGTGACTACACACTTTTCTCCTTATTTTTTCCTTGTAGTGGGGTGGGGGTGTTTGTTGTTGCAGGATTCTAAGTTCATTAAACCTTTTATATTTTGTGAACAATTTCATTTCCAAAACTTACTAATTGAAACCAGCTCTTAATGTGAAATGGACTTGGTCAATCTGAACACCTCATATCCTACTGCTAACTGGAGCATGATTGACTAATTGTTCAATGTCTTGTATTGAGTCAAATGAGGTGTACCATGCCTAGTATAATTGTTTTCTTTAGCAACTCAAGTTGGCATTGTCATCTGATGCATTGAGAATACTAAATTGCTTTTCGTCACTCTCCTGGAAAATGTGGAAAATAATGCCTTCGAAGTTCTATGTTTTCTTAGGTTCCCATCAAGTAATTCCATTTACCAAATGATGGTTATAAATTACAAATTTAATAACAATTTCTAAAAATTTTCAGTGCATGTTTATGCTATATTGTGTTTTTCTCTTGTGCCTGCGTGAAAGTTTCTTTGTTATATGTTGTCTAATTTGTTGTTATTAATTTTTTAGGTCCTATATTGGCCACATACTGGGGTAGCCGTCCTTTTTCGCTAGAAAATTGTCTATTTCCAAACTCTGATTTTCCAATTATTTGTATGTTCTCTTTTTATGCTTAAATGAGTTCTCTCTCCTTTTTTTTTTTAATACAAGAGAGACTACTATGACTTAAACCTAAATCCCACTCCATCCTCCTTACCTCTTGAGCTAAGTCCAGGTGACTGTACTTCTCTTATTAAGAAGCAGTTCATAGTGTCTTTGAGTTTGATTATGAAAGAAATATATCATTTATAGTATTTGAGGCCTCGCTTGCTAATAATGTGTATTTATTTGTCAATATTTCCTGCATGTTTCTATTTATATGTTTTTCTGTTTCTGTGCTATATATGTCCTTGTTCAAGGGCTTTTATAGTCAATATTGTTCTGATAATTCCAATATTTTCAGTTATGACATTGCTTTACAATTTTCGGAGGCTATTTTTGGAGCTGAAAAGGAATTTGGGCTTTCCCATTTAGAAACATGTGAAGCTTGTCTTGGTACTGGAGCAAAGGTCGGGTCAAAGATGAGGATATGCTCAACTTGTGGTGGAAGGGGTCAAGTTATGAGAACCGAGCAGACACCCTTTGGCTTGTTTTCACAGGTAATAAGAAATATTTTTCATTTAGTTCCTTTGGACTCTTGATTGCCTTTTTTCCTTTTGGGGTGCCTGAGAGTGAGGGGGGTGTTGTGAGGAAGTAGGGCTCTTAATGATCATTTCTGAACTTGGCCTTTTGTCTAAATTTTAAGTGTGCAATTACCTTTAGCACCAGGACCTTGGTTGTACTAGTCATTCTATTTAATTGTAACAATGGCCTACCATCCACATGCTACTCGTGCTGTACCCAATGGTGAAATTGAGGTAAGGTTCATCAGTGCTTGGGTTGGTCACATTATATTCTATCAAATTGAAACCATTTTGTGGAAAAAAATTAGAGTTGAAAGGGGAGAGTTTGACTCCAAGGATCAGTTTTTACAGAAGAAAAGTTTATTGCTTTACAACAGCTGGAATAACCATAGAGCCAGAGGTACAATCTAAACTTGCAACACTACAGTGGTAAAGCCTGTGAGAATTACAAGATAAATTTGGGAGATATTGTTCCAATAAACTTTTTATTTTCATCTCTAGAGGATTTTTGTCTAATAGGTCTCTAATAGAAAACTAATGAATTTATACAGTAAGAGATTACAGCTATTTAATTTATAGCATTTCTATTAAGTCAAATTGCTGAATTTGGTATCGAACATTAATAAGGTTCATGATTGCTATAAGATATTATTAATGTAGGATTTTGTAGCATGGCTGCTAGATAAGGAAGCAATCATGTTTGTACTATAATGATTGAATCGTTCTCTTTTCTCTCACTGTTTTCTGTTCTGAGAACCTATGTGTGAAGACTTTGTTATAAGATGTTGCCTATATAGCTTTTCCATTGTATTTTGTAGGTTTCTGTTTGTCCAAATTGTGGTGGGGATGGTGAAGTCATTTCGGAATACTGTCGGAAATGCTCTGGTAAAGGACGTATACGAGTTAAGAAAAATATCAAAGTCAAAATTCCTCCTGGAGTTAGTTCAGGAAGCATCCTCAGAGTTGCTGGGGAGGGTGATGCTGGGCCAAGAGGGTATGTGGATGAACTTTTTTATTGCATCTCTAATCTCAATGAAGTCTTCTGGTATTATCAGCTGAATGCAATCTGAAGTTGCATTTTCTTTTTCAATTATAGTAGGTATATCTTGCCCTTGAAATATATTACCAAATAAATATAAGCTCCATTTCCTGTCAGCCATAATCACCTCTGGACCTGATATAAAAGAAGTTGCAACTTGGTTTCTTGGCACATGTAATTTAAAACTTGTATTGAAGTTTTCGAGTGTAACATTGGTAAATAGAGAACTGGTGTTTGCTTATAGGAAGTTGAAATACTAGCAAAAATGTGTATTTTACAGTATGACAGCCAATTCATATTATATCGAATCTTTGATTTAAGTTTTTGCTTATCAGTATTCTCCAGTCTTACCTTTTGAAGTCAAGAATGGTAATTTGCTTTAAATTGTGATGATAACGATATTGCTATTCATAAATTCCTTGATCATACTGGAATTAGAATAACTTCTTGTGACTGTACTATGATGGTACTGCATGTATAGGTGGTGATGTCTTTTTGGTTTCATAGAAGTCTTGTCACAGAAGTGTTTCTTCTATGTACTTCCTCCTCTTTATTTTGTTTATTTTTCTACTCAACTGCTGTCTTTTGTAATTTTTATGATTAAATTTATGCATATAATGATTATTTCTCATTACTACTTCCAGGGAAGTGTATTTCTTGTATCATAGGGTTGCTTCTCCTTGATTGCTTTAGATAAATTTGTCTACATAAAAAATTAAATTTACGTTTGGGGGCTTGCAAGCTACAGATTTTATACATTAACCTCTTGTGTCCAGTTTCACCTTCGGGATTATGTGTTGATGACAGAAGTAGGACAAAAGAAACTGTAGTCTTAGATCTTTGGAGATTTAGTTCTTGAACATTATTTTCTGGTTTCTGCAGGGGCCCTCCAGGAGATCTTTATGTATATCTAGATGTTGAAGAGGTAGCAGGAATCCAAAGGGATGGCATAAATCTCTCCTCAACAGTGGCCATTAGTTATCTTGATGCCATACTGGGGTCTGTTGTAAAGGTAGTTTTTCACTGTATTTTGTCTTTATTATCATTTATTCATGCATTAAATTCTTAATTGTTTTAGTTTTCATATCAATTGTCATAAATTAAAGAAATGCAATAGTTTTAAGTGGAAAAGCTCGCGTTCCTAATATTATGTGCAATTATTGTAGCACCTGTAAAACCCTGCATTTGCTTACTTGCCTAATGCTCTTTTCTTTTAAAGTTTTGGTTGAAGATTTTTTCAGTGTTTTAGTTTTCATTAGTTTATTATGCAATCTTCCATACAAAATCATCTTCTCAACGTTTCATCATAAATTGTGCTGCACAAACCTGGAATAACTTAAAGTGAGGAGATGGGCGACTGTTTTTTCAATGCCTCATCACTGCCTTCCACACCTGAGAAAAAGTATTTTCTGGTTCGCTTGGCTATATCTGCTAAAATTTAGTTTGCTAGCACATAAATTTTAGTGTTGGTGGCAACTCTATTCCTATTTTATCCTCACCAACATCTCATGCTTTATCACATAGTGATTTCTTTTCACTATAACAGGTAAAAACGGTGGAAGGGGTAACTGACCTACAGATCCCACCTGGCACTCAACCAGGGGAAGTCTTAGTCCTTGCAAGGAAAGGTGCACCTAAGCTGAACAAACCATCTATACGGGGTGACCATTTGTTCACAATTAAAGTAACCATACCAAATAGAATAAGGTATGAGATGATCTTTATCAGTGTTTAGTTTATGGTTATAGAATAGCTAAACTGCTTTTTGAATTAATTTTTGGTAGTATGTTCCTTCTAGGCCATATGAAGTTGCCTTCAACTGTTGGTCAATTTCTCATAGATCCTCCATTTTTTCGTTAATAGTAAACACGTCTCTTTTACTTGTTAACAGTAGGTTCTTTTATCTTTATCCTTCTTAGCTGAAATTAACAGTGTGTTTAGGTCACTTTATGAAAAGTCAGCTAATTCATATTGGTTAATTGCTTTTCATATTTTTAGTTAACGTAATAAAAGTTGAAAGGATCAATAGACTTTTTAGTGGCCCAATAGGAGTTGGGAAAGGTGCAGTTGGTGTGATTCTAAGGTTGTTTTCTTAATTACACATGGTCTTTATTTTGAATCTTGTTAAGAGTCACATAAAAGTTGTTCATGATTAAATATCTGAAAATTCAATTAAATTAAGTAATTTTATGGTGTTTCAGTGTGTGTTTAGTGAGTGTGGTTAAATAGTTGCCGTTGCGTAGTATAATGCCTGTTATTGACTACCACTGGCCTTGTTAAATCTGTTCCCTCTAATGCTTAAATATATTGAAATTAGTTATTCCTGCTAACTTCACACTGTAATGCTTCCTTGTATTTGCAGTGCCAAGGAGCGGGAATTGCTTGAGGAACTTGCCTCTCTGAGTAATACGACCAGCAGCCGTTCACGAACACGCCCTAGAACTCAGCCTGCCAGTAAGAAATTGCCTCACCTTGTGCAAATGGCTTTGTTTTATATTTGTTATTTAAAGTAATGATGTCATATTCACAAGATGCACTGTCGTGGCCTAAACTTTTAGAATTTGAATAGAAGTAGTCAAAGACAATGTTATACTAACATATCATTGTCACCAATCTGGGACTAAGAAAGTTGTATTGCTTGTCTTGTGTGGTAAGCATAGGTATTAGTTGCTTATTGTTTGGATTACATGAGTTAAGCTTACATATTTACTTGTGCAGCCAAAACTGCTGAAAGTAAGGTTGGTAAGGATGTAGAGAAAACTGAAGAACCAGCAGATCAGAATGATCCATGGACAAAGTTAAAAGCTTTTGCAGGGTAATGTCTGTGTGTGTGTGTGTGTTTGTGTCTACACGCATGCTCAAATGCTTGTGTTTGTTGATGCGTGTGCTGCTGTGAATGTTACCATTATTTGCATGATTATAGTTTTCTCTTTTTTTTTAAAAAAAAAAATTTGAACTCCACAGTTTAGCAGCATCTGAAATTTCCTCTTTGACACCTGATTTCTTTGATTTAAGTAATGCATGATTGTGTTAGGTGGTTTCCATGATGAGTTGATTGTAATATCTAGCTCTTAGATGCTGTAATTGCGATATATGTGCAGTTATTCTCCAGCATTCTTATCTATGATCTGCAGTTGTTCTTTTTAACATTTTAGTATGTCATGAATGCTGTTCGAGTGTGTAACTGCAAATTGTTAGAAAAAGAAACTAGCATGGGCTTTCAAGCTTTATCCATGGGGTATGATAGTGGTGCAAGATCCAGTGATCCACTGCTCCGTACCATCCTGTCACATGATTTACCACTTTCGAGTGTTAACCATCCCATGTAACAGAAGTTTTACAGTTACAGCATCTTTTTAAAAATTTTCTTGATCTAGAATTTGTGAAGCCAGATGTACTGACTCTTTTCTTCATTCTGATTTATCATCTGCACAATATATCTCATTCTGCTTTCTCTCATATTTCCTTGTGTTCTTTCATTTCAATTGTGTTTTCTTTTCCTGAGACGAAACTTCTCACCATTCATTGCATCTATTTTCTTTGTTAATTAGTTTTATGTTTTTCGACCTTAAAAATGTGATATTTGCAGGTCTGTTGCAAATGTTGCTCTTAAATGGCTGAAAGACAACTTCTAATCTGATATCTGGATTAGGTTAAGCCTAAACTTATCCATACCTGCCCTTGAGTACTATGTTGCTAAATGTTCTTTCATCTTTCTGATCAAGGGTTCTGAAAGGCCGTGGGATAACTTAGTTGGAGGAGCTTTAATTGCACTAAAAAAGGAAAGAAGGCGACATTGAGCAAATTGCAATTTGCTAACTATTGGAAATTCTTTTAATTTTTTATGCAAATTTTATTATTTGAAAATTTGATACGGTTTGCCTCAAATGTCATCCATCTGTACTATAGACCATAAAGCAGTTGGAGGCTGTAACAACAGGTGAATGTAATAAAGATTTGTAAAAGTTTAGCAATCTTCATGGAATTTCATGTTCAATCTAGGCATGAGCCTCATGATGGGCTACCAAGAAGTTACTGAACTTGGTGTTATTTCATTCAATTTAGTCAAGTTTAGCCAAATTAATTGATCTTTTCCCAACTGGAATGTGTCCAACCAAATGGGAAGTGTTCTAAAAACAGAACAGGGGGCTTTAACCCTTTCAGTCAATTGACATTTGGCAGGCCTCAACGCTAAAGTAGCATAAGCTTTTGGAAGTTGCTAATTAACCTTTTGAGACTTGCGAGTTCTTTGAAGCTGAGAAATTCATATGTTGATAAAACGAGGCATTAATGCTTGTGCTGCTATGCTAGCTACTGCCCCAAACCTCAGAAATTTATCCTAGTTCTCGTTAGTTTGCCTTGCAACTAAGCAATAGACTCACAGTTTATCCATGGGCCATGACATTTGGCCCGTTCCTGAATAGATTAATACGAAAAAGAAAACTAAACCCATAGATGCAAAGGCCACAGTTTACATTTTTCTGTTGAAATTGACAGTATCCTTCTTCCAGAATAACTAAAATTGCTCCAACTTTAGCTCCAAAACAGCCTCACAGGCTTCTTGAAGAGAAGTTCATTTCTCTCTTACAATCATGTAAGACCTTAAAACATCTCTTCCAAATCCAAACCAAAATTTTGACTCATGGCTTTGACCAAAACCAATACATAACTCCGAGATTTGTGACCGCATGTTCTCAGCTGAAGCAAATGGGCATTGCCCAGACAATGTTTGATAAAATTCCTGAACGAAACACAGCCCTATGGAATTCATTGATTAAAGGGTATGCGCAGAATGGGTTTTATGAAAAAGTTATATTCTTGTTCAGTCAAATGAAAAGCATGGGTTTTTCACTACCCAATGGCTTTACTTTTCCTATTGTTCTTAAATGTTGTTTCAAGTGTAATGCATTGAGAGAAGGTGCGGAAGTGCATTGCGTTGTGATAAAAAGTGGTTTTAGAGGAAACCCTTTTGTTGGAACTACGTTAATCGAGATGTATTCAGGTTGGAGAATGATTGCAGCAGCTTATAGAGTGTTCAGTGAAATGGTTGACCGGAATGTTGTCGCTTGGACTTCAATGATTAACGGGTTTATTCTAAGTCATGATTTAGTCAAGGCACGGTTTCTTTTTGAGCTGGCGCCGGAGCGTGATATTGTGTTGTGGAATACTATGGTTTCGGGTTATATTGAGATGGGGGACATGGTGGAAGCAAGGAATCTTTTTGATCAGATGCTGAAAAAGGATGTAATGGCATGGAATACAATATTGCATGGTTACGCGATTAATAGGGATGTTGAGGCTTGTGGGAGGTTTTTTGAAGAGATGCCTGAGCGGAATGTTTTTTCATGGAATGGATTAATTGGAGGGTATGCAAGAAATGAGTGTTTCTTGGAGGTTTTGGATGTATTCAAGAGGATGCTAATTGATGGTAATGTTCTTCCTAATGATGCTACGCTTGTGACTGTGTTGTCTGCATGTGCGAAGTTAGGAGCTTTGGATTTGGGGAAATGGGTCCATGTATATGCAGAGAATAATGGATATAAAGGAAATGTTTATGTTGGGAATGCTTTAATTGATTTATATGCAAAGTGTGGGATGATAAAAAATGCAGTTGATATTTTCAAGAGCATGGATAAGAAGGATTTGATAAGTTGGAACACAATAATTGGGGGCTTAGCAATGCATGGGCATGGAGGTGATGCTTTAGATTTATTTTGTCAAATGAAGAATGGTGGAATGAATCCAGATGGAATTACCTTCATTGGTGTTTTGTGTGCTTGTACACATATGGGTTTAGTTGAAGATGGCATTTCATATTTCCAATCAATGGTAGATGATTATTCTATTCAGCCTCAGATTGAGCATTATGGTTGTATGGTTGATCTGCTAGCCCGAGCTGGACTTTTACCACAGGCTCTGGATTTTGTGAAGAAGATGCCTATGGAAGCAGATGCTGTTATTTGGGCTGCCTTACTTGGAGCATGTCGGGTTTATAAAAATGTTGAATTTGCTGAGCTTGCTCTTGAACACCTCATTAAACTTGAGCCAACAAACCCTGCAAATTTTGTCATGCTTGCTAACATATATGGGGATCTTGGTAGATGGAAAGATGTGGCAAGATTAAAAGTTGCAATGCGAGATACTGGGCACAAAAAATTGCCAGGATGTAGCTTGATTGAGGTTAATGATGGTGTGGTTGAGTTTTATTCCCTAGATGAGAGGCATCCTGAAACAAAGGAAATATATGGAGCCTTGAGGGGATTGACAAAACTGTTGAGATCATGTGGGTATATACCGGATCTTCAAGAGCTTGGGCAGGGGGGTTGAGGTGAAAAAAAATACTGCAGAATCAAGGAGAGAGTCATTGGTCAGGATGACATGTCTCAGGTGGTTGAGTTTTACTGTCATCCCTTTTCAACCTGTGACACGTCTCTAGTGGTTTTCTTGAACTTGTGATTGTTAAAAATTCGCGAGCAGCAGTTGAAGAGGTTCTAGAGTCTGGAATAAATTGCTTTGTGCTTAGGCTGACATCCCTTGCCGTGCAAGTATTGTGTAAGGAAAATTCTGAGTATTTTCTCAATTCCAAAGGATGTTAAACATGAAGCTGGCAGTCATATTTGTTTCCCCTTTTCTATATCACACTTTTTAAGCCAGGATGAAGGTGAATTCACTGGATAGGGCGAATGAATGAGTGACTGATGTATATCACTAGGAGAAGCCCAGGATGGAAGACTGAATCAAACTGAAACTTAGATACATACATGAGCAAAAGGATTTATCCTCTTGATAAATCCTCTTGATTTTCCTCTTGATTATCCTCTTGATTTTCAATTCCAATAAGCTAACAAGTTAAAGGATTTATTCTAATCATTTCAGCTGCCATCAACTAGAAGATAACAATGCTTGGCTTGATTTAGCAGTTGTCCAACATCATACAGCTGAGGTCTGAGATTTCAAGTGAACCTCTGTTCTCTGAAGATGGCAATGCTCCTACTCTTCCAAGCCTGCAAGGAAAATTTTGAAATTAACCTGTGTAACCTGGTAAAGTTCATTATATCATTTGCTAGTTCTTTAGATACATTGGATTTAATAAACTTTGTTTGGATTGAAATACTTTTAATGTTGAGGAACTATTCTAGAAAGTTATTGAATAATTCATAGTGAATGGTTGATTCTAGCTTTGGTAATGAGCTCATGCTTTTTATACATGAATTTGACCTTAAAAACTTCTATGTAGACTTCTGATTATACGCATCATCTAGCAGGTAAGTTCCTTCAGATAAAAGTTATTAGAAGAGTATATATCAATAGGAAATAGAGATGGGAAGAATGCTAGCTCATTTAAAAATTTGGTTGAAGAATACTCCTACTCAACCCGAATGCTGAAGTTAACAGAGAAGTGATTAATAAATCAGACAAAGAAAACGACATCAAAAGGTTTTGAAATTCTAGCTCCCATAATCATCACTATCTTTTCCTTCCTAGAGAAAGACCAGACTTTCTATGTAAGTGACAATAGTAAACCAGTTTACCTCTGGATAATCGAATTCAACATTCTTAATTTCTTCATTATTAGGATCATACACAGTTGGCCGTGTAAGATTTTCCAAAACAAACTTCCCATTCACCCCCAATCCTAAAAACCAGAGCGGGTGACTTAAAGAGAGTTGAATAGAATGTAGTCCAGTCCATGACTCTTGAACACCATATTCCTCCGTCACCCATATCTCATGACATGCTCCTTTCCCGGGCTTAACCACACAAAGCGAATTCTTATAAACATCAATCCACATAGGCCATATTTCTCTTAAAGCAAAAACTGGCACTGGAATTGACTTGAACACCTCGGTGCTGACATCAAAACTAACTAGTTCTACTTGTATTGCGTTTCTATTCTTCTCACCTAATGAAAGATAATAGAGAATCAAGACAGATATCATAATGAAGGATAATGGGGATCATAAACAGATATGCTTCTTGACTTAGTGAATAGATATCATAATGAAGTATAATGGGCATCATGACAGATATGCTCCTTGACTTAGTGATATAATTTCTTGATCTGATTTCCTTAATTCCCTTAATCATAGGACGTTACAACTTTTATTTAAACATTATACTTTATTGTATAGATTATTTTCCTTTTATATTGATGCTATAACTTGTATATAGACGAATGAATATTAATCGATTAAATCATTCTAAAAGAGTATTCAAATTCTTTATGGTATCAGAGCAAGGTTGTAGACTACTTAAGCTAAAATTCTTTAATGGCCAATAAGAGTAAGGAAGGGGTAAGGGTAACGAGAATTTGGTATCCACCGTAAGTGCGATTACACTAAATAGCACCTTGGTTGATACCAAATCACCTTATAACCTACATCTCTCTGATCATTCTGGCCTAATATTTGTTACACATTTATTAAGTGAAATTGAGAATAATTACTTCACTTAGAAGTGTAATTTCTTAAATGCTCTCCAATCCAAGAACAAAGCAAAATCTCTTTATGGACTCAAGAAATCTCTTTATGGACTTCGTCAAGTGTCACAAAATTGGTATCAAAAGTTCACTAATGACTTACTAGCCATTGGATTTGTTCAATCGCATGTTGATTATTCTTTATTCACGTACTCTGCCAAGGAGTCATTTGTTGCAGTATTAATCTGTGTTGATGATGCTATAATAATAGGAACTGATGCACTCAAGATTTCCCAACAAAAGACTTACTTGGATCGTGAATTTTGCATTAAAGATTTAGACAAGTTGAAATATCTTTTAGGCATTAAGGTGGTACATTCTCCATCTAGCATTGTCTTGAGCCAACGAAAATATGTGCTTGGTATATTGGCATATAGCAGCCTCACTAGTTGCAAACCTGCATCGTCACTTATGGACCAACAGGTCAAGCTCGATCTTGATGAAGGACCACTTTGTTCAGTTATGGGACAATACAAAAGGTTAATTGGAAGATTATTATATCTCACCATCACAAGAGCTGATATTAGTTTTACTGTTCATGTTCTAAGTCAGTTTATGCATTTCGTATGTCAGCCTCATTTCAATGCAACCCTATGTGTTCTTAAGTATCTCCAAGCTACGGTTTGTTCGTCTCCTATCTCATGGTGATCCAAGAAACAATCAATTGTTTATCGTTCCCTCGCAGAAACAGAGTATACGCCCATGACAATGGTGGCAAGTGAGATTGCATGGCTTCTTAGATTATTAGCTGACCTTCGAATTTCACGCCCATCACTAGCTTCATTATTTTGTGACAATCAAGTTGCACTTCATATTGCCGTGAATCTGATCTTTCATGAGCGTACCAAGCACATCGAGATCGACTGTTATTTTATCAAACAACACATCTAGTCCAAAACCCTTGCTCCACGGTCCATCTCATCCCAATTTCTGTCGGCAAACATTTTACCAAGGCTTTTGGACAAAATCGTTTCCATGATTTAATGGCCAAGTTGGGCATTACTAATCTTCATACTCCAACTTGAGGGGGAGTGATGAAGGATAATACAGAATCATGACAGATATCATAATGAAGGATAATGAGGATCATAATAGATATGATCTTTGACTTAGTGAATAGGTATCATAATGAATGATATTGGCGATCATGACAGATATGCTCCTTGACTTAGTGATATAATTTCCTAATCTAATTTCTTTAATTCCCTTAATCATAGGATGTTACACTTTATTGTACAGATTGTTTTCCTTTTATATTGATGCTATGATTTGTATACAAATAGATGAACATTAATCGTATAAATCGTTCCAAGACTTCATCAACTATTCCCAACTAAGGAATAGCCCTAAAGTTAACACCTAGTGACATTGCCACTTCTCTCCAAGAATTCATTCCTAACGTGTACACTTGAGCTTGCATGCTAGAAACAAATTTCCCTTCCATATGGGAATACGAAGAAACTACCCTAACTACCTTATAATCGTTATTTACAGAATCATAGCCCAACCCCAATGACACATGATGCAGATCTGGACGAGAAAGAGTGGATTCAGAGATGATCTTATGCACTCTAAGAGCAAGGTTACAAAGCATGATCTTGGTACAAGGAAAAGGATGATTAATATATAAACAAATCCAACCGTTACAGGAACCAACAACCTCGAACAGCTCATTCTGAGGTGTAAAGAAAAGGATGATTAAATTCCAATCATTCCTTCCCGCGGCTTTCAACTAAAACTTGAACAATTCCTGGCTTGATTAAGCAACCATACAGCCAATACAGACATATAGACCTTTACTTAAAAACCACTAATTGATAAATATACTAATATACTTCTTAAAATTTTCAGAATTATATATATATGGTAAATATTTTAAATCTAATTATTGTCTTTAATTATATATATTAAATTTAATTTATAATTGGATAGAAGTTGTTTTAACAATTAAATAAATATGTGCAAAAATATAAGTTCACATAAGTTAACAAGGGGTGGGCTAAATATTGAAAATTTGAAATTTTATTTATATTTGATGT
>NW_018397274.1:1508871-1511113 GCF_002168275.2 Theobroma umbraticum
ATTCTTGTTTTCTGGTGAATGAGGTTGTGAGCTTGTGATGAATGCCTCTTTCAATGTGGTTGTTATTAATTTTGATTTAATTATACTAAATATTAGATGGTTGTGTATGATTTTTGATAACTGAATAGCTATTAAGGTATAATGAAACCCAGGGCCCATGTGTATTTCCTTGTTTCTTAACTGAAAGGTGAAGACTCCACCTACTGAGAACATGCACACAGGCATTTGTAAAATAACATGGTTTAAGGATCCCCAACTGAATGGCAGGAAGGACTTGTGCAGTGAAGATGAAAGTGGCACTTGCAATTTAAAACAGAAGAAAATGATTAGAAATTGGCCACAAGCCTACAACATGTGTTCAACTTTGAGCTTGAAATCTTCAAATTGTTAGAAAGATCAAAAAGCAAGGTCAAGGGTACTTTCAGGAAACATAAGCTTCATCATTATTCTGTTTTTCAATATGCTAGAAAAAGCCATCCAACTGATCCCAGATACCACCTCCATTATTTATTCTGTTCCTATATTTGCATTTCCTTTTCTCCAACAATGCATGCATAAAAAAAAAAAATTAACAGCTAGAAAAATAAGTTGATCAGTACATGATAACATGAATATAGCCTTTACACAGAAAGGAAATTCCAATCTTAATGTGAAAGGTCAAAATGTCAGGGCAAAGGGCAAAGGCCCAGAATAAAACCCTAAAGCCTGTTCAACAAATATTGGTAGAACCCATTCTTATGATACTTGATTAGAACATGGTAACATGAATATAGAGCTAAGAAACCAAACCAATTTTTTATCCACATGAGTTTGAAACAAATCCTTCTGTTCCTACGCCAAAGTATTGAAGGAAAATTGACTCCTGATCCTATGGTGAGATACTTAGTAATATGTCAAACCGTAAAAGACGTTTGAAAGTAAATCCTATAGTGAGACATTTAGTAATATGTCAAACTGTAAAAGAAGATAGAAAGTGTCTATGCTATCTGGTAATACGTGGTTGCACAATGCACTAAAGATTAGCGCAATGACATCAGTGTGCGGACTTTCTTCTGTCTTTCTGCTTTCTTGGCAGTGGGAGTCCTCTTCATTTTCTGTAATTCCTCCAACACAGCTTTCTCTACAGTGTCAATTGAGTTCAAGAGTTTCTTTTGGGGTGTAAGAATCTCTGATTCCTCAGCATTCTGATTATTGACATTAAGCCAAATCTTTGACACATTATGGACTGATAGAGGACAAGGCTTCATTCTGGCAGTTGAAGCTGGAGCAGAGAAATTGTGCTTGAGTTGAGTAGCTGATGACAAATTTGAATTAAGAACCCTTTCATCCTTCGATATTGGGCTCTCAAGTATTTGGCCTTCGCCTTCTCCCATACAAGCTCTCCTCCTTTGAATGGCCTGGTTAAATTCTCATCAATTTAATTATCTCAGCAAGCCTAAGAAAACCTCCAAGTCAAAGAACAGAAAAGAAAATACCATCCACTCTATTTCAGCTCAAATCCTATGTAGTCCAACAACTCTGAAGCTAATTAGGCTTGTCCGCAAAATAGACAACCAAAGAAATATGAGAAATTTCTTTCCAACTTTGACAGACACAGAATACAAAGGTAAATTCCGGCCATTCTATTGGTGCTGGAGTTGAGCACCTAATCTAATGTGGGATAAGAACTTTTACATTTTGGTTGAAAGAATAGGGAACTGAAGCAAATATATCAGATCGAAATCTACATAGCATAAAGATTAACAGGCAGTATGAGTCCATGCACTATAAGAAGCCCGAAAACAGAGAGAATTACAAAAGCCTTACAGGAAAATAGACTATGGGTTATTAACAAGCACTAAGGAAGCCTAAAGGTACACTTGACAAAAGGAAGACAATTACATGAACATCTAACAGTTTAGGACTCCAAGGACGTTTTGAACAAAAGGTAAATGAGTGGATAAAAACCCACACCTGAGAAAGTAAAATGGAGCTCATTCAAGCAAGCAACTTCTATAATACTACAACATTCAGCAATCATTAAACATATTTGAAATAAGAGGCAAAAAGACAGTAAATACCAAAATCGGCAGTTGAATAATCATAATGGCAAGAATCTCTTTATCAAAAGTAACTCGTGCAGTTCAAAATAAACCAACCAAAATTTTTCCTTTTTAGCGGTGAACATAGAAAACAAAGAAACAGATCAAAATACAGAATCAAAACAATAAAGTAAAAATGGCACCACGAAAAAAAAAAAAAA
>NW_018397274.1:1511213-1520692 GCF_002168275.2 Theobroma umbraticum
TTAAAAACTATATTGAGCTATGGGAGAAGGATATGGTATTTAGATTCCGTAATGGGCTTTAATGATAGCTTTTCAGCTCTTAGGTTTAATATGATCATGATAAAACCTTTCCCAAGCTTAGATGAAGCCTACAACGGAGCCTTTAGATAAAGAGTCCCAGAGGTCAATATTGATGCAAAATCAAGCTTGTTGGAGACAACTACTATTGCAGCAGTGATAAGAGTAAGAGAAGGCCTAAGAATGATGTCACATGTTCACATTGTGGCAAGAATGGGCATGTCAAAGATAAATGCTACCGTATCATTGGTTTTCTCCCTTACTTTAAGTTCACAAAAGGGAAAGGAAACAATATCAGAAAAGCTATGTCAACACTCACTAACTCAGCTAATCAGCCACAAGTTGAACATCAAGAGGAACAAGAAGGCAGTCCCATATCTAATTACTCTTAGACCAAAGGACAATTTCAAAGGTTCATGGTTCTTCTCAATGAACACGCTATGGGTAACACTGATGATACACCAGCAAACCCAGTAAAACATGTCATAGTGAACTCAACTTTCAAAGGCTATAATTCACAAAATAAGAGCTCATCATCAGAAGAGTCATTCTATTGCTAGTTCATCGCAACCTTCCATTGTCAACTCAAAAGTTTGTGGTATAATCTTAAAAACTCAATTCTCTCAAAATCATAATTGTTTTTTCACATCACATAACATCGATAATGCTTTCATATTTAACCATAAGTCTTGGATTGTGGACACGGGGGCAACTGATCATGTAGCATGTTCTCTACATTGTTTCACCACTTATAAATCAATCCAAGGAGTTTTTGTAGAGCTGCCCAACAATGCCAAAGCACTAGTTATACATATAGGGACACTTCAAATCTCTCTTACAATGTTTTATTTGTACCATCTTATAAATTCAATTTACTTTAAGTGAGTCAATTGTCTAAATCTGGGAATCATTCAGGAGATACCTTCATGGACAATGATTGGTGTTGCTGACGTGAAGGCAGGCCTGTACTTGATAATGAACAAGTATATTGCTCTGGTTGCTGATCTGTTAGATCTAAAAAAAAAAAACAAATGATAATGAACAGGTATATTGCTCTGGCTGCTGATCTAGTACCACTTAAAAGATATGTACGAGAGAGTTGAAATCCTGCTTTTGTCTGGATGTACCACAAAGGGAAGCTGCTGACACAACAGCCAGATATAACTTATTTGGTATCTTTCAAGTGCAGAAGCCTTCAGAGTCATGGAGAAAGCTGTACTGCACACTAATTAATTTTGTGATTATGGATATTTCCATCTTTGCAGGAACAGAGAATCACTTGAAATCAAGCCAAGATTTGTTTAAGTTGTACTTGATAGCAGCTGGAATGACAACTTAACACACTAATATCGGGCTGAATTGGAGTGTTCTCTAATTCAGGTTATCACTGTGAATTTCAACTTAACACACCAAGTTTTGATGCCTATAAATTTGCAAAACTTTTACTGCATAATCCATTTAAATTGTGTATGTTACAAAAGAAAATTATATATCATACCAATCCTATTTATAATATAACTTTAACTAATTGACAGTACTGTATTATAACATTAATTAGATATTATAGTGTACTTAGGTAATAGTGTTGTGTAATAGCTCTAATTAGATATTTTATATAATTATCTTTATATTTATATATGGATGGAAATTTCCATGGCAAGAGCATTCAGGCTGAGATGATGCAGACTTCATGGATTATGAGAATACTAGTGAGCTGCAAGAAATGCATCATGGAGAAAGTGAATTAAATAATTCAACAGATTATGAAAATGGAAGTACTTAAAAATTATTTATTTTTTGTAATGCTTATATTAGGTTTATAAAACTATTCCTCTTTCTTTTTGGATTAATCTATTCATATATATAGTATTACCATCTTTTAATACTAATATCAATTTACTTAAATAGTATTACAAATGTCTAATTTTTTATTTTTTATCATCATATCTATTTTAAACATTTTAACTTTCCATAGGAATGTCAAACATTCAATTTTTTTTTAAAAATTATATATTAATTAATTAATAACTAAAATACTCGAATGTATTATTATTTTTATTTAATGTATAAAAGTAAAATTTTATTTATAATTATTTTATTTACTAATAGTAATGTCTAACTTACCTGTTTTTTTGAACTAAATCAATCATTGAAATATCATTAGGATCTCAAGTTCTCAACTCGGAGGAGGGCAAAAGAGTAATCTTAGCAATCAAAGATGACCTGCGCTTAAGCGCCTAAACCCAAAGTTTGAAAATTGAAAAAGCGCATGCACGTGCATTTGGAAACCCCTTTCCCTATAATGCCCCCTATTTTTCATTTGGAAATATTTGCCAAAGTCGCCTCTCCCCCAAGCAGCAAAGCTCTCTCTCTTTCTCTCCTTTTATCCTCTGCTGAGAGACCCTTCGTCACCGTCAAACCCTATCGAGAAGACTCCATTTCTTCGAAAAGGTAAATAAAACTAACTAACCCAACCCCTTTTCTTATTCTTTTTTCTTCTTTCTCATTTTCCATCTTTCTTGGAGATTCCTGATACCCATGTTCTTTTGCTTTTTTCTTTTTTCAGTCAGTTGGACCGATATGCAATGGCGGAGCCAAGAGACAGAATCACGAGAGCAGTTGATATAGCACAAGTCTTCGCTCACAGCCGGTCTGGCCTTTGGCAATTCTCTCTGATGAATCACGGGAGTTGTTACGCTCCCTGTTCAACGAGCAGTTACAGTAGGCCAATGGAGTTGCTGTAACTACGTCTGATGGAGGGCTCCGCAGGGGCAGCAGTTTTGGGACCCCAAGGTCAGGGATTAGAAGTAGCCGGAATCTTCACCCGGAAAAGAGATACTCCGGTGTCTGTGACTGCCATGGGCCGTGGAAGGGGCAGTGTGTTACCTTCTTGGTAAGAAGACTCCTCTCCGTGATATTACTGCTGTTGTAAGGGTAATGCTTGCTCTTTCCCTTTTTTTTTTTTTCGTGGTGCCATTTTTACTTATTGTTTTGATTCTGTATTTTGATCTGTTTCTTTGTTTTCTATGTTCACCGCTAAAAGGAAAATTTTGGTTGGTTTATTTTGAACTGCACGAGTTACTTTTGATAAAGAGATTCTTGCCATTATGATTATTCAACTGCCGATTTTGGTATTTACTGTCTTTTTGCTCTTATTTCAAATATGTTAAATGATTGCTGAATGTTGTAGTATTATAGAAGTTGCTTGCTTGAATGAGCTCCATTTTACTTTCTCAGGTGTGGGTTTTTATCCACTCATTTACCTTTGTTCAAACGTCCTTGGAGTCCTAAACTGTTAGATGTTCATGTAATTGTCTTCTTTTGTCAAGTGTACCTTTAGGCTTCCTTAGTGCTTGTTTATACCCATAGTCTATTTTCCTGTAAGGCTTTTGTAATTCTCTCTGTTTTCGGGCTTCTTATAGTGCATGGCTCATATGCCTGTTAATCTTATGCTATGTAGATTTCGATCTGATATATTGCTTCAGTTCCCTATTCTTTCACCAAATGTAAAAGTTCTTATCCACATTAGATTAGGTGCTCAACTCCACACCAATAGAATGGCGGAATTTACCTTTGTATTCTGTGTCTGTCAAAGTTGGAAAGAAATTTCTCATATTTCTTTGGTTGTCTATTTTGCGGACAAGCCTATTAGCTTCAGAGTTGTTGGACTACATAGGATTTGAGCTGAAATAGAGTGGATGGTATTGAGGAATCAGAGATTCTTACCCAAAAGAAACTCTTGAACTCAATTGACACTGTAGAGAAAGCTGTGTTGGAGAATTACAGAAAATGAAGAGGACTCCCACTGCCAAGAAAGCAGAAAGACAGAAGAAAGTCCGCACACTGATGTCATTGCGCTAATCTTAGTGCATTGTGCAACCACGTATTACCAGATAGCATAGACACTTTCTATCTTCTTTTACAGTTTGACATATTACTAAATGTCTCACTATAGATTTACTTTCAAACGTCTTTACGTTTGACATATTACTAAGTATCTCACCATAGGATCAGGAGTCATTTTCCTTCAATACTTTGGCGTAGAACAGAAGGATTTGTTTCAAACTCATGTGGATAAAAATTGGTTTGGTTTCTTAGCTCTATATTCATGTTACCATGTTCTAATCAAGTATCATAAGAATGGGTTCTACCAATATTTGTTGAACAGGCTTTAGGGTTTTATTCTGGGCCTTTGCCCTTTGCCCTGACATTTTGACCTTTCACATTAAGATTGGAATTTCCTTTCTGTGTAAAGGCTATATTCATGTTATCATGTACTGATCAACTTATTTTTCTAGCTGTTAATTTTTTTTTTTTATGCATGCATTGTTGGAGAAAAGGAAATGCAAATATAGGAACAGAATAAATAATGGAGGTGGTATCTGGATCAGTTGGATGGCTTTTTCTAGCATATTGAAAAACAGAATAATGATGAAGCTTATGTTTCCTGAAAGTACCCTTGACCTTGCTTTTTGATCTTTCTAACAATTTGAAGATTTCAAGCTCAAAGTTGAACACATGTTGTAGGCTTGTGGCCAATTTCTAATCATTTTCTTCTGTTTTAAATTGCAAGTGCCACTTCATCTTCACTGCACAAGTCCTTCCTGCCATTCAGTTGGGGATCCTTAAACCATGTTTTAACAAATGCCTGTGTGCATGTTCTCAGTAGGTGGAGTCTTCACCTTTCAGTTAAGAAACAAGGAAATACACATGGGCCCTGGGTTTCATTATACTTAATAGCTATTCAGTTATAAAAAATCATACACAACCATCTAATATTTAGTATAATTAAATCAAATTAATAACAACCACATTGAAAGAGGCATTCATCACAAGCTCACACCTCATTCACCAGAAAACAAGAATCCCATTTTCAAAAAAAAAAAAAAAAAACAAGAATCCAAAGCTCCCAAGTAATGCCCCTCTTTCATGTTTTCCTTATATTGCAGTCAATGGAGCAGGTCCCAACACATTAAAACCAAAAAATTTATTGATGGAACACTGTAAAACATAAACTGGATGATTCTATAAACTATGCATGTAATAGTTACAACATATGGTTTCTATGAGATTTTTACAGGGAAAAATTGCCTAAACTACATGAATTGGTTGATTCTATAAACTACAAATATAATGTTACAAACATATGGTTATATGAGATTTTACAGGGAAAAATTGCTTTCCACAACTTAAACACATTTTCACACAGACCGATGAACTTTATATGCTGCTTCTTTACACAAAATATCCTCATCTACACCTTAATTAATGGAGAGATGGGAACCTCTTGTATTATTTTTCAAATGCTCACCGAATACGAGATATATTAGCGAATGGCTCAGGCTCCAGTTTTGCTGCCAGCTTAGCCACTTCAGGAGTCCCAAACACATTCCACAACTGCAGTCTCTCATCCCCTGCTGCAGTTGCCACAGTGCATCCATTTGGACTCTAGAAGGAAAATATGAAATTTGTCAAAGCAAAAAAAAAAAAAAAAGACAACTACACATATAAAAGCAAAAGATAAAAATCAACATAAAACTAAAAAATTAATCAATTCAATATAGTACCTCAGCCATGTAAAGTGCTCTCGATGTGTGGCCAAAGAGTTCTGCTATCTTTTTCATGGAAGGATATTTCCATAAAATGAGCTGATTATCTGGAAAACCATGACTGCTAAGAAGCTCACGCTCATGCTTATTCCACAAAAGAGCACAGACCTCTGAACCAGTGTCAACTGAATTCAAGCAAGCACCTGTGTGCGTGTTCCAAAATCTAATGCATTGATCACTCCTACTGCCTCCTGAGGCTAACAAATTTCTCTGAAATGGGCACCAAGCAAGGGCTTTCACAGCAGCTGTGTGGTCATCAAGCTTGTGTAGCCACTGTGTTCTGGAATTTGAAGAGGCCATGAATCTGTCCCAGATAAAAAGCAGATTGTCATTGCCTCCACTAGCCAACTGTTGGCCTGAGGAAGACCATTTCAGGCTACAAACCTCCAACTGATGTCCCGTGTAGCATTCAACAGTGTGTTCTCGTACCCTAAAATCATTGTTGATAACTCTAGCATCCATTCCTCCAGTTGTAAGAATGTGATTGTTCCAAGCTAATGCATTCACTCGTGTCCCATGACGATGACCACCTCTCAATGTTCTTAGCTGCATAATTAACAGGAAAGATCCCCCAAAAATAAAAAAATAGAAAAAAACATGCTTAAAACATCACCAACAGAAAGAAAAAAGAATCAGAAAAATAAGACAAACCTGTCTCTTAACTTGACAATCCCACAGTTGAACATGAGAATTATTCAGGCCAACTGCAATGTGCCGTCCATCGGGCGCCCAGCTTACACTTGTAATAGGACCATCGTCAGAGTTAACAGTGACAAGTTCAGAGGCAGAACCATTTGAAGCATCCCACAGATATACTATGTCATTTAGGGCAATTGCAAGCACGTTGTTACATCCCCAATCAAGTAAATTCAAGGAAAAATCATCCAAAATTTCAGGGGCATCAAGTGTCCTCTCTGAAGTCTGCAAAATCAAATCCCAAAACAAACTATTAGACAAAACACATGTCTAAATTAAATCTTCTTCAAACGTCAAAGGCTAGGTGCTACCCCTAATCCCATCACTAAACCATTCAATTGTTAATTTTTTTCTTCATAAATTATATTTTTCAAAAGAAGAAAATTACAATTTTTAATTTTTAACTATCTGCTTACATTTTCCAATTTTACATTTTCAAAAAAACATACAAACAAACGATAGCTATATCTATTCAAACGTTTCAAATTGCCACAAGAATATGCACCAAATTGTTTCAAAAATTAGTGAAAGGCTAGAGCAAAGAAGGACCTGACTGATGTACCGCCTTTTCTTGGTGGGTTGGGAACCCATTTCACAGCGGATCGTATCACGACCCGACATGGGTCGCTTATTCTTGAATGCCAAGATTCTGGTCTGATTCATATTCAGGGCCTCAGCTAACCGCTTCTGGTAAGCTTCCCTAGATGGGGAACGGATATTATCCGTTTTCTCTATCATTTTTCTCCCTTGTGTCAGCATGGCATGGGCATAGTCAAGGTCCATCGCTGACCTATTTGGTATGAACCTATCAAGCTTTTCAATTAAACATATAGAATTTTAATTAAAAAAACCCCCAAAAACAAAAAAAAAACAAAGAATTTAGAGGAATCAATGTATTTGCTTTCCTTACTTACATCATCCTGGGTATCTGTTCTTCGAAGAATAAGTTGTTGAAGAGCGTTCATTCTTGGTACAAGAATTTATAAGACCCTAAACCCAACAAAACCGTGGAGAAAGAAACATAAGACTCTTATGTACAAACACATATTTTTTATAGGCTGAGGATAGAGTAGAATATGGGCTGGCCCGGCCCTGCCCATATAAAATATGAGCTGGCCCGGCCCTGCCCATATTTTTTCAACCCACAAGGGCTAGGGCCGGGTTGGACCGGGCCGGCTCATATTTAGGTATCCATTAAAGAAATGCTAGAGTCATAATCTTATAAAAGAGTATAATGTAGACTAATGACCATACTAATATACTACCACTTCATAAGTCTTTTGCCTTTGTTTTTTCTTTATGTGTGCCTTTTTCTTTTAGTAAAATATTAAATAAGACTTATAGAAAATTTCAAATTTGAGATTTTTAAATTAAAATATTAAATTTTAATTATTGAAATATGCTAATTTATATGATAGAACAAAAAAAAATACTAATACACAAACTCTTTTTAACTCATGTAATGCACAATCATATGGAAGTATACTAATAATATTCAAAATATATAAGCAAATTTTAACTGCTTGAATATAAGATGATGTATGTAACCAATTTTCACTACTGACATCAACAAGATAAAAGGCTAACAGCCTAATGTAGTTATCAATTTCTGCCTGTTAAATTTTTTTAATTGTAAATTTGTTATAAAGAAATTACTAATACAGAATGGAGAATGGAAGATGCAGAGCCTGTTGGATAAATTCATGGCACCAAAATAAGGGGCTGCAAATAGTTTTAAAGTTCACTAAAATATGCATAATATAATAGTTTCCAGGAATTCCTTGCTAACCCTCTACATATCTGCTTGGTTCAAATCATAATACTGCCCTTCATAACGCAAAGAAGATACCGTAACTACTTTATCATCATCATTCACAGAATCATAACCAAACCCAAATGTAACTTTTCCTTTCATACTACTTTGCTATCTTCCTAGTTTGTTACTGAAAACCTGTACCTTTGCTTGGTTCACACCTATTACGATAGCTAAAAATTGGACGGAAAGAGATTAAAAGTACCAGTAACCTTTAACCAGCTGAGAAGGAACTCAACCAGCAACATGCAAAGTCATCACAAAGGAGAGACCGAATGAAAATCTTTAAGATGTGGCTGATACCTATATTAATGTTTGAATATTTTGAAAGCGCACTTGGGTTCTTCAATTATCACTCTATGTTCAGCTCAACTTCAATCACAAACTTGAGCAATTCATTTGCAACTGCATAAATGTTAATAGAAATTCTCTAGAACCAACAGATTACATAAAGTACTATTGGCAGCTCTCGCCCTTCATTGCTCAACACGACTTTGCTTTATCAACAATAAAACAGCAATAATAACTGGTGTTGATATCATGACCAAAGCCTGTAAGATGTTTGGTCTGGTAATCTCCGGAAAAAGGATGCTTCCGTACTTTATTATAGCTGCACCTACAACAGAACCAGCTCCTAATTTCCAAAGATAATTCAAATCTTCCTGTTAGCACCAAAGAAATGCAGCAACAATTAGCTAAACTGTGCAATGCATTAATATATCAGGACATATGATGAATATTCATTGAGCCCTCAGAAGATTTGGATACTTGCTTAGGAGGTTCAAAATCATGAGCCTGCATGGTTTTATTTTATAAAGAATATGCACTTAGACATACAATATTAACCCTCCTACCAGATTTGACTTGTTATCAGTAAACAAATGAGATTAATCAAAGAAAGGGAATTCATAATATTCTGTAGAATACCACACATCTTATTTCGAAGGTCACCATATCAGTGTCATAATCTAGTGGAAATCGGATATGTCTTTACTCTGTCTCAGCCAAATCCCTGCCAATACATGTCTTTAGATATAACTGATTGCGAGCAATATCAGAGCACAGAATCATGAAAACGTAAACAACGGAGAATAAGAGAGAGTGTTATTCATAGCCAATCATTCAATTGTCATCCCATCAGATTAAATCACCTCAGTATAATTTCCTTTACTTCTCATGAATTCATTTTTCTTAATTCTACCCATTCACTAGTAACAACATCTCATCTCAGTTCTCGATAAAGATAACATATCTTCCAAGTCCCAACAATTTTCTACAAGGAACGGACCGATGATTAAAAAACA
>NW_018397274.1:1520702-1524706 GCF_002168275.2 Theobroma umbraticum
GTCATTATTTGGTTTCAAAAGCTGCAATCTAATGCCAAATTATTGAATACCATGCCCTTGCTTGATAGATGAAGACCCTTTCGCTACCCAAAGCATCAACCACAGCTTGGAAACAACTAGACAGTAATTCAAGACAGGAAAAGAAAGCAAATGATTTATATAGAATTCAACTGAAGTACATTAAAGGACGATAAATTTTGGATTTTTACAGAATACCCATATTTCTTCAGACAAGAAAAAACAAAAAAAAAAGATTAAGAAACTGACCTGAGGTATGAAACCAGCATTGGGTTCATCCAAGCTTGGATTTTCTTCCTCTGCTTGGGAGTCAACAGCTCGAATGCGAAATGAGCGTTGACAGGAGGTGGTTGAAGAGCAGAATTTGGCGTCGACGAGAAACTTTGCTGTGTCTTGAAGCTTAGTAGCGGGATGTAATCGGCAGTGACTTGGGGTGGAGTAGCAGAGCTTCGGGAATCCGCTTGCCAGGGTTGAAGCTGCCATTTTTTGTTTAATGCACTTTGATGGGGGCGGAGCAGATAGGTGAAGCGTGTGAAATTTACACCTGGCGTGCTCTCCTTCTCTTGGCTTTCCATTTTTTCTTTTTTTTTTCTATAATTATTTTATTTTCGTTTATGTTAAATAATGCTATTTTACTTTTTAATATTCTTATAATTGAAAAATACTAGATTTTTTTACTCATATTATTTCATTGAATTAAATTTGACATAAAAAAGAAAATAAAATTTCAAGAAAACATAATAAAAAAACCCAAAAAAATAAAATAATTATCTTATGGAAGAAAAAATTTAGAGTAAAGAACTAACATTATATCTGAAAAATCTCCATGAAACCTTAAAAAAATGAAAATAAAAATATTAGTTAGTAAAATCTCCATCCACTTCCTTTACAACTAACATAAATATATATATGTATGTATATGTATTAAATAAAATAAATCTAAAGATACAAATAAATTAATAAACAATCATAAAATGGATATAGCACTTGGAAAAATCATAAATAATTGATAATACAAAAATTACAAAAATTTAAATACATTTCTTTATCAAATATCATCCCCAAATTTCAAATAATTGTAATCTAATTATTTTTGTCAACACTTTTTTTGCTTAAATTAAAATTTTGATTTATAATTTTTACCTCTAGTTTATTTTATATTTTTTTCATCTTTCATAGTAATCACATATACTATTTAGCTATTTTGAGAGAAAACCTCAAAATAGTTATTATAGAAACCACTAAGTGATCATTTGGTATTTTGCAAAAAAATGTGATTATTGAGTTTGATATATTATAAAAAAGTGATGATTATAAGCAATGTGATTATTAAAAAGATTACATTGCAGTGTTTGATTTGAAAATATTTACTAAGAATGTAATATAATTTTACTAAATTGTCCTTATCTATGAAAATATCAAATTAAACAAATTTATCTTATTTTTAAGATAATTTTAATTTTTTAACTTTAACGTTTAACATATAAATAATAACATGATAAAAATAATATAGTATTTAAATATTAATTATTAAAATATTTTTTTTTAATAACAGCTTTAGTCATAAAAGTTAGAGTTTATCTACTCCGATTCAGAAAATATTTATAGGAAATACTAATTTCCATTTTCCTAGAGTATGACTCTTGTAATTTAATTATAAGAAATGTTCCTCATTAGCATTATGCCAAATGCTCTTAGAGTATACTGTGTGATATTCTCCAGTAATATAAGTAAACCAATATTATTGAAATATATTTACATTTCAATAATCATATGCTACTCACTTTACATGAGTATTTATAAAATTATTTATCAATTGCAATGTGTACAAAAAAATCAAAAATTATATAATTATTTAATAGTAATCTATTAAAGAGTTGCGAATGTAGATTGTAACACACAACTTAGTAATACACAAAATACATAATAAGTAACTGTAATCGGTGATTTCAACAACCCTAACATTTGTTCCTTGTAAAGTTTTTTTTTTTTTCAATAGTGACAATAAGCATTTCATTCTCTATAAAAAAAATATAAGGGCTTATTCGGTTGAAAATGAAAATATAAGACTTTAATTGAATGTAATAAAATATAAAAGTTTATTTAAATTTTTTTAAATAATTTAGATTTTTTTTAGATATTATACTTTTTTTTCTTTTCTCACCTTTCTTCTTTCCTTCTATTTCTCTTCCTTCTTATCAAATAGCGTCGGATTTTTCTTTTGTCAAAATTATAAAGTTAATTTAGTGCATGATTATATATTACATGTATAGATGCTATTTAGCTATTTCGAGAGAAGAGTTTGAAATGATTATTAGGAACTTTTAGTGCTTGTTTTGCTTAGTTTTGTTCAATTTATTTATTTTTTGAAAAACAAGAATCAAACAAAATAGAATTTTGAGAAGCTTTTAAAAAAATAACTTTTTTTTAAAAAAAATCTAAAAGAAACAAGAGTTTCAAGTTCTTTTAAAAACACGTCAACTTTTGAATTTTTTTTTTCTATTTTAAAAATATCCTTATTTATTAAAAATAATCATAATATTATCATTTCAAAAAATATCTCGTTTCTCAATAGATCTCCTTTTCCTCTCCCTCTTTTTACAAATTATTTTTTTCTAACGCAAATCGCGATATCTATCTCTTCTATCTCTCTCTGCAAAGAGTATTAAGAAAAAAAAAAAACGAAGACCTAGCAATTACCTTTTATGATAATTTTAACTAAAATTAAAAATTATATGCATTATTTTTTCAAACAGCTTATAAATAAAAAAAACTTATAAAAGTAAATATGCGAAACAATTTTAACTTAATTTTGAAAGTTATTATTTTCTATAAAAGTTTCATAATAATTTTTAAATTTTAAAAAAATCAAACCAAACATATTAATCTAATCTTTTGATAGGAAAGAAAAAAGAAGAAAGGAAAAGTGACCGAAAGAAAAATATTGTTTTTTTCCTTCTCTTCCTTAGCAATATAAGAAGAGAAAGTAAAATGGATGAATTCGCACTTTTACCTTCCTTCCAAATCTAATCTTTCCAACTTGAGAAGAAAATATTCTTTAAACTTGAATTAATCTTGTTATTCAAAAATTTTAAAATTTTATTTTTTTATTACATTTAATTAAATATTTATAATTTTATTTTAAATTAAATAAATTTTTATAATTAATAATTGATTAATTACATTAACTAATATGTTGGTATAACATGATTATATGATTATATAAAAATTTTAATCTTTATATAACAAATGAGTGGTATTTTGATTAATAGTAATTAATTAATTATTAATTAAAATTTTTTATTTAATTATAAATAAAAATATAAAAATTTAATTAAACATATTAAAAAAATAAAAATTTATTTAAAGCCTTATACCTTAATTTAATATGCTAATCAAAATAGACTAAACCAAGCTTAGGCCGGGTGGTCTAAATGTGCAGAAACGTCAGCCCAAAACCCGGCCCAAATCAATCATTTCCGGTTGCTGTTTTCCCCTGGACTAGGATTTTCATCTCCCCTTTTCTTCCCTCGAGTCAGATTTCTCAGAAACTAGAAACCCTCAATTCTCAAAATCTCTCAAGAAAGAATAATCTCTTTGATTTCCGCAAGCAAAATCAAGCGAAAATGGTGTTAGCACAATTAGGAGGGAGTATCTCCCGGGCGATACAGCAGATGAGCAATGCGACGATAATCGACGAGAAGGTTTTGAACGAATGCCTGAACGAAATCACGAGGGCTCTTCTCCAGTCCGATGTTCAATTCAAGCTCGTTCGCGATATGCAGACTAATATTAAGAAAATCGTCAATCTTGATGATCTAGCCGCCGGTCATAACAAGCGCAAAATCATCCAACAGGTATTTCAATTTTTTTTTTGAAACATAAATTTTTTATTGTTTTTTCTTTGAATTGAGAATTTTCGTAAAGCTGAAATGTTGTTGAGAGTTTTTTTTTTTATTTTAGTATTTTGAATTATTTGAGGAAAT
>NW_018397274.1:1524716-1557207 GCF_002168275.2 Theobroma umbraticum
AAATATGAATTATTTGATAAATTTTGGGAATTTCCTTTGCCTTTTCTTTCATGGTTTTATTATGTAAATTAATTCAATGCTAAAATTCATGAGGTTTTTTGTCTTCCGTTTTTTACTCCAAAATTTTGATAAAAATGATTTAATGGCTCTCTGCTGGTTTTGTTTATGTAAATTTCAGGTAATGGGAAAATCTTTTAATCCAACATTTTGCAAAAGGAGAAAATTTTTTTTCATACTTTACTTGTATTACATATCATTTCTAAAACGGTTTGTGTTTCATTGTAGGCAATTTTTAATGAGCTTTGTAAGATGTTGGATCCTGGGAAGCCGTCTTTTACTCCAAAGAAAGGGAAAACAAGTGTTGTGATGTTCGTAGGTTTACAAGGTAATCTTTGCGTCTACATCTTCATATAGATTGAATTATAGTACAATTGGTATCGAGGGCTGCCTTTGCCCATTTTTGTGTGATAACTGTTGTGAAATTTCTTGCTAAGGATCAAATGTTTTGCTCAGTTAACCTCAAATGGAAGACCTGAATTTTTCCGTTTATATCTGTTTGTGGAAATTTTCAGGGTCTGGGAAAACAACGACATGTACAAAGTATGCATATTATCATCAGAAAAAAGGTTGGAAACCTGCTCTAGTCTGTGCTGATACATTCAGAGCTGGTGCTTTTGATCAGTTGAAGCAGAATGCCACTAAAGCTAAGATTCCATTTTATGGAAGGTACTTACGTCATTTTCATTCGATGTTGTGGCCACATATGGACATTTAGGATCTGGATTGACTGTTGGTTCACATAATGGTAGTTACTTTGTTTGAAGCCCTTTAATTCTTAGAATGGGGATGTGAAAAGGAGCATAATGTTGACTCTAGGATAATTTTCATCAATGATATGAGGCATGTGGCTAATAGCTAATTTTTTGTTGTTTTTTTCTTTTTCATGCAAAAAGGGCATAAGAGGGAAGTGTGAAAATATTTGCATGATATTATGTATTTAGCTAGTTTTCTTTTATGTTTCTTGATGAGTAATGCATATCTGCACACCTTTCTATGTATTCATATTGTGTATGCGTATGCATGAAAGTATCTAACGTGCATGAAATGCCCTCAATGGTTTCCACCCTATTGGATTGAAATGACTGTTTTTCGTATAATTTCTGAGAGTATATGCTGTTGATTTTATAGTCGTCATTCCTGCTGTGGATTTTAACTCTGGAGAATATTTTTAGTTGCGTATCCATCGCTTTAATGTGCACTTAATTAACTAGAATGATGTTTTCTGCTATATATTCAGCTACATGGAATCAGATCCTGTGAAAATTGCTGTGGAAGGTGTGGAGAGATTTAAGAAGGAAAATTGTGATCTTATAATTGTTGATACTAGTGGGCGCCATAAACAGGAGGCTGCTCTGTTTGAGGAAATGCGTCAAGTCTCTGAAGCAACGGTATTGTGCTGATTTTAGATGCTTGTTTTGTTTCAGAATAATTGATGCCATCAGTACCTTTTCACTAATTATTTTTGCTTCTCTTGTATATTCCAGAAACCAGATCTTGTTATTTTTGTTATGGATAGTAGTATAGGTCAAGCTGCCTTTGATCAAGCTCAAGCATTTAAACAAAGTGTTGCAGTCGGTGCTGTGATTGTGACCAAAATGGATGGTCATGCCAAGGGTGGTGGTGCTCTCAGTGCGTAAGTGTTATGATTGTTGTTGCCTTGATTATTATATCTACTCAAGTTAGTATTAGCATTTGCTTTATCTTTAGCTTCAGTTCTCATTATATGTATGTTTCTTGATTTTCTCCTTCTGTGGCTTCTGCCAGGGTTGCTGCAACTAAGAGTCCTGTCATATTTATAGGAACTGGAGAGCACATGGACGAGTTTGAAGTCTTTGATGTTAAACCATTTGTAAGCCGTCTTTTAGGTATGCATCTCCTTTTCCTGTTATGTAATCCTCCAAATCACATAAATTATGAGTTTCAAAATGGTGATATTTGTTTGAAACACTAACATTGTGCTTATCTCTCTGAATAGGTATGGGTGACTGGTCTGGATTCATGGACAAAATTCATGAAGTTGTTCCCATGGATCAACAACCTGAACTTCTCCAAAAGCTTTCAGAAGGGAACTTTACCTTAAGGATTATGTATGAGCAATTTCAGAACATACTCAAAATGGGTCCAATTGGTCAGGTAATTATTAACTACTCTCTTTGAAAGTGTTTTTGGTTAAGTTCTTTAAATGTTTGTTAGTATTCTGTTGCATTTTCTTTTTGGACCAGGTTGAAGTTGGGTCCTTCTAATGGGTGTACCTTGTACTGATTTTTCGATGTTGCATGCAAATTGGCATGCTTGTGTATTTGAAACCTGACGACTGAATGCTCATTTTGGTGGTTTGCACCTGTCTTAGATTTTCCATTGTGGGAACTTTTAATTGCTGTGCATGTTTGATGTCAGACATTTTTGCAATTGTTGCCATTTGCCATAAAGATTTACTCAACTAATTAGTAAATTATAATAATTTTTTCTCAAACTAATTATTAAATTATAATCATTTTTAACGATTTTGATAGCAGTCTTATTGCTCAGTAGGTGGCATTCTAAGTTTAAGCCAAACATTTTGTGGAAGACAATAGAAATTAACACTGTGGTACCTAACAAAAAAAAAAGTAACACTTTGGTAATAGGGGAGAAGATGCTTGTATGATAATTATAAATGAACTTGGATACCAGACCAGCATACTCCAAACATTTAAACTATATCAAGGAGGTGGAAGTCCCCCCCATACTGCAAGAACTTAGTTAGTGCCTTCATGGATAAAGTGCTGCCTCATAATCTGGTTTACATTAGTGCTTTCCAATCAGCTAAACGAGAGACGTCTCCCTGGAAAATTAGGTACAGACAAGTTTCTGTTGTTCCTAGCCTGTTTCCTTGAGTTGAGAGTATCAATCTTGTTGCAGTAAAGTCTTCGCTTTCCTGTTGTGCAAATATTTCCTGCATTTATATGGGTGACGTATTTTCAGCCCAAAAATAAAATTTTAATATATAAAATACATTCAAGTTTTCATGTTTATCATCAAGCATTGACTTGCTTGGTTACAAAATTTGTAAGGATTTATATTAGGGCCTCATATGTATAAGTTTTTGAACAGTGATTTTGTCTACCATCCAACGCCCCCTACCCCTCAAATTTCCATTCTTTGTCACTTATCTTTCCTTCACTCTATTCCTTTTTGTTAATGCAGTTGAGTAATTGATTTCCTTGTTAGGAGGCTTCAACTTTATGAAAATGATTTACTTTGGTTGCTTTCTGCAGGTCTTCTCAATGCTTCCAGGATTTAGTGCTGAATTAATGCCGAAAGGTCGTGAAAAAGAAAGCCAGGCAAAGATCAAGCGCTACATGACCATGATGGACTCGATGACAAATGAAGGCAAGTAAATGCTGCTTTATTCAATTTCTTGAGACATGTAATATTGCCAGAATTGTAGGATTTAATAGGATCACTAGTTAAATCTGTTTTTTTATTATTATTATTATTATTATTGTTAATATGTTGCAGAGTTGGACAGTTCAAATCCAAAGCTCATGAATGAGTCAAGGATGATGCGGATAGCACGGGGATCTGGTCGTCATATCCGAGAGGTAATGGAAATGTTGGAGGAGTACAAGCGCCTTGCTAAGATATGGAGCAAGATGAAGGGGCTTAAAATTCCTAAGAAGGGTGAAATGAGTGCCTTGTCTCGTAACATGAATGCACAGCACATGAGTAAGGTTCTCCCTCCACAGATGCTAAAGCAGATTGGTGGCATGGGTGGCTTGCAGAACTTGATGAAGCAAATGGGTTCCGCCAAAGACATGATGGGGATGTTCGGAGGTGGGGAATAGTAACTTTTATACACGACTCCGACCTTGTACTTTCCGCTGGACTCCCTGGTGAAGACTGAAGACATATGCATCCCCGGAGCCCTAGCAAGTCCTTATGCAAATTGTGTTTTCAGGAGATTCTATTTCTTGCAGGCTAAGGCATTTTGATTTTCTTGTTTCCATTTCTCATCTTACTTCAACATTTAGAATTAACAGTAACTCTTCTCTTTTTGTACGTATTTTAGATGATCAAAGAAAAAGTGCATGGTATTGAGCAATGGCCATATATACATTTACCACTGAGTCAGATACTCAAGTGCAGAATTGAAATGAGTTTGAGGTGGTGAAGCAAAGGTTTTCATCATGTACAAAAATAACCTATTAATGAGATTATTTCTTTTGAGTCACATTTGTTTGCAAAGGTGTTCATATATTTCGATTTCATCGCTTGCTACAATATGATGCTTCTTACATTGCGAGACAAAACCAAAGAGTTGAGATGAATTTTGGATTATAAAAGTTTTAATATTTCATTAATGCGAAACTACTCGTGAGAAATATCAAAATAATAATAAATCTTTCGAGTTGAAAATACAAAATGAAAATATGAATTCGTGACAATTACAGGAATCTCCAACCAAGGAAAACACACGAGGTTTGTAGTGGAACAACCCACTCTTTCTATTACCAGAGAGCATCACAGCCCAATGCTTTAGTATATCATTTCGAGCTTCACTACTTACTTATGCCATCTGTTCATAAAATCATCCATATCTATACAATTCTCTCCTTCTATCATTCCCAACACCGAGAAATCATGTTTTCCTTCACTTTATACTATTTATTACCCTCTTCTTTCGTAACATTGATCAACGGAAATTCGACCAGAAAGTTCAGAGTACCCCTTTGCTTGCTTTCTTTTCCAGATGCATCTTTCTCCCAACTTTTCTGCATTAGAATGCCATTATCAAGTTAATTTCTAATTTTTCCATTTATCAAATGTTAGCGAGCTTAAAACAGTTTGTACAACCATCAAGGTAAGACTTCATTGAATTTCAGGAGAAACTTCACGCCAAAAGTTAATACCAATCCTTATTGGACTGTTTACCAAATGATGGCAGAAATATTATAGTCGATTAATCTTAAATGAAAACAAAACTTTATATTAAATGATAACAATAATAAACAAAAAAAAAAAAAACCAGTTAGTTGGCAAATATGCTGTATTACCATAGCATTGATGAAGTATACTCCTTGAATTCAGAAACAAATTATGAGTTCTCATAAAGTTACCTTTACAAGAACTTGCTCAGAACAGTTTTACTCAAAGGGGCCTCTTCTTCCTCATCATCCTCATCATGCGACTTCACATACGTGTTTAGAGCACAGCGTATTACTGAGTTCACCTGCTTCCTTAATGTTGCATTATCAACAAAAATATCTGTTACCATCTTCCTTAACTCATCATCGGTTCTTTTATCACCGCCTTTCATGCTGTGACTCTCATCCAATCTAGCCACAGAATTTTCTACATCTTGTGCAAGGAGCTGTGCCTGTCCGTACGTAAAGAAGTCAGCATTAGAATATTGTTTGATTTCAAGGAATTCTTGGAAGCAGTTATAGAGAAGAATATGCACACCAACATGCAAAATAAATCATGAAGGCATTCATAAAAGTAAAAATACTCAGTGCAAACTTAGTAGGTGAAGAGGATCACACCAGACAGTTTACCAAAGATAGTGATTGTACCAGTTTCAGAGAGAAAGAGAGAGAGAAGAAGAAGTGATTGCACCACCAAAAAGACAAAAAAAATTGATAGAAAGCACTGAAACTTACTCATTCCCGTAGTTATGGTGATAAATATAATTGCTTCATACAATGCATCTAGTATACAACACAATCATTACTACCTTAATACGGTAGACAAACAGATATAAAGAAATGCGCATTCACAGGCACATACACTCATGCCAGTTATTAAGCAATTTTTTAACTGTCATAACTCATAAAGGGAAAATTTTCAAACCTTAAATAAAAAATCAATCCAAATGCCAAAACTTTCTGAGAGAAAGGGTTTCAAAAGCATGCTCCTACAAAGAGTTCAGAAAACTGATTCTGGATACCTCAGCAAGAAGGAGACCAATTCGATTATCCGATGTTGTCAAGAGATCTAGAGCATCTGATGGAGATGAAGTATCAACAATTAATTTATCCTCCTCCTCGCTAAGGAAATTAACACTACATTCTTCAAGCCGATCACGAAGAAGATTACATTCGTGAAGGAGTTTTGTATTTGCAGCATTGGCATGCTCCATCCTTTGCTTTTCTTTCTGCAGAACCCTCTGAAAAATGCACATGGAAAACAGAATGAGAATTTATACCTGTTTAAATATAACAAACCTACCAAAAAAAGTTTTCTTTTGAAAAAGGTAGTCACTTAAGAATGCAACGCCCTAGTAACAGCTTCGTAAATCACTTTTCTTGTCATATACTTTTTGATAATCCTTTATTTTATATAGCACGTTCAACCTAGCAAAGATTTAAAGATGATTTAGATCCTATCATGAAAGATCACATTCCTAACAGAATTCTCCAGTCCCTGCAATGCCTTTGATATAAGGAATTAAGGACTCCAAATTTGTCTGAAGTAGAAGAAAAACAGAATCTCATCATTGACTTTTCAGAAGGTCATGTTGTCTGTAACATCTTTTTTTATATGGGATGGTCTTTAACATGTAAAACAGAAATTTTGACACTTACGAAGGTTCTTCCAGAAAGAGAAAAAAAAAAAATTAATGTGCATGGGTGGTCATCACCCATGACAATTCGATCACTATCTGAAATGTTTCTTATTTTACATTGCCTTTACCATAAGGCTCTAAAGTCGGTGAATAATGTTCCAATCAACATGCATTTAGACTGAACATTAGACAGCCAATGCATGATGAAATCACTGTAGTAACAAATATAAGTGCCCTAAAAGGACCAAGGAAGATGTCACACAAAAAGTGAAAAAAACAAAAAAAAAAAAGCTTTTACTTTTTCTAACAAAGAGAGCAATCAAAGAGAAATGAACCAAAAACATCAAACATTGATGGAAGGAGCTTGGAAGCTTGATACATACTGCAGTATGAACTCTTTGACACCAGTTGATTCAATAGATTATATATTAAAAAAATGGCTCCTACATGATACATTTTTCCCCAAGAAACAACAAAAGACAAAAATGAGAAGGCAAAAAGACAAACAGACATAATATTATAGTTTGTTCAAGGAAGAAATGATGAAATACCTCCAATTCTAGTTTTTCTTTCATCACACGACTAAGCTCTTGCTTCAATTCAGATTGAGAACTTCGAAGAGATTTCACCTCCTTGACAAGGACCTTTACTTCTGCTTTTGATTTCACCTCTAACTCCTCATGATGTTTATGCAAGTTTGCAAGCTGCTCTCTAGCAACATCTAACTCTTGCAGCAACATTTTGCTCTCCTGAATGATTAATAAATTTGCAGACTCAACACGTGCCTTTTCATCCTGGAATATTTAGCACTTATTAACTAAAGCTTATCAGTAATTGTATAAAAATGTTATAAAAAGGAAATGCTAACAACACAAAGAGAAACCTGTTCAGTCTTTAATTTCAGTTCCATCTCCAAACACTGCTTCCGAAGTTCCTCCATATCCCACTGCATTTGAGTAAATCTTTCTCTTTCAAGTAAAACAGCTTGCTGCATGTTTTCATCACAATTATCTCTAGTGGTTTCAAGTTCCACTTCCAAATCCTTGACCTGCAAGGAAAAGTCCTATCAAGTCAGTAATATTAATTATGCTAATCAAATTACAATAATTACACTTCATTAAGTATGTTAAGACAACCCTTTTTTCATATGCAAAAGGTCTGACCCAAATCCAAGCAGAATGGGGGCAAAAAAAATCATGGCCCAACCTAACTGGTTTGAGATTAAGGCTTAGTTGAGTTGACTGGAGTTCAGTTTCCACACAATTAAATCTAGTATCATATAATCACCATAAACCAAAGCATCCCAATTCCCAATGACATTAAAAGAAAGGTTTTCAAAGCAACCATTTCTCAGTCCTAAAAGTAGTTCACAAACCTATTAAGCTGCATTAACAAATGTCTAAGTCCATAAATCTGACAAATCAAACTTAGCATAATGTTTAGTTTATAAGGAATCCAATCTAAAATCTTCTAACCCTAGCCATTTATCAATATATTGTCAATCTTCTTACACACAGCAGCTAGCCAGTTTTCTGGCCTTCAACAACTAATATGAGTTGTAATTATTGCACATATCAAGCTTCAAATATTAGTCTTGGGAAGTATATTTTGTGAAATTATATTCCACGCCGGAAATGGCCTCCTGTTCAGACAACCATGTGTTAGTTGTTCCGGTTGACCCTATGGTAATAACACTGCCAGAGCCTAATTTTACTACCCCAGGAACAAATGTGTGCTGAGTTAGCTCCCTCTTCAATTAAGAGATTATTCTTTGGACAACACCAAAATATCTGCTATATTGATGTTTTGGAATTGCAGGAGGATATTCTTTTTTCACATGCCCATCCTTGTCAAAAATAAATAATATAAATAATTAAGTCATTCTTGGCTGGTAGGAAATTGACTAGTAGTACAAGTGATGTGCTGCAAAAGGTGATCTAATAAGATCCTACACTTCTAGCGTTTCCACACCACATGTTCTCTCTCAAGATTTTTGCCAATATCAAACACTTACAAGATCGAAAGTTTGAGCACAAAGTCCATTTTCTCCAAAGATCAAAAAGTAAAAGATAAGCCTCACCAGCTGATCACCAAAGAGTGTCAGGATCACAGATCATAAAAGCTACCATCTCTTTCTTTCATATATTTTGTGGACCAACATCATGCGATCCTAAAGATGACATCTTGAGAAGGTAAGGATCTGATTGCCATGTATTTAAACCAAGAAAATCAAGTCAAAGCACTAAGACGCTAATAAGGAACCCTACTCTTCTGATATCATAGGTCAGTCTTTAGGCATTTGAGAGGAATAAAAATAAAGATCAATAAGTGCATTTGAGATTCTCAGGTAATGTAAGATCTACAAACTAAAACAACACAGCTAAATAACTAATACCATGGACATAAGCAAATATAACAAAAACCATAGAAGAATGACTGAGTAATACCCATTTCTTTGTCAATGCAATCAAGGAAATAGAAATTGCATTAAAAGGGCTTCTAAATTCTAACCGTAGTTGGAAATACCTTTGTTTCCAGGAACTGTCTGACTGCAACTTCTTGATTCAACCTTGATATAACATCTTCCATGTCTGTTTTTGCTGTAGCTAGTCTCCTCTGCAGTGTATTGAGAACCCTTTTTAATTTATGGCGCTCCTCCGATAGAAAAAGGACAAGCAAATCTCTATGGAATTGTAAATCTGAGCTGAAAGAATCCAATGTTCTAGGAGCTTCAGCATTTTCAGGTGGGTCAAGTATCCCATCACCAAACAAACTAGCTACTCCAAAATTCGATATTTCACTAGCTCTCACAGAACTTAAGTCACTTCCAATGCTCTCTGTTGACAATCTTCGAACATGGCCATCCATTTTGCTATAGTCTAGTTCAGGCAAATGCTTTGCTCCATCTCCAGGCAGAAATCTAGTGTCAGTTGTATTTCCTGCAAGTTTATCTCCTTCAATTTCGCTTTCTTTTCCAGAGTGCATTTTTTGCTTGGAAAACTTTTCTAGGTTTTCCAGAATAAAGTTCTTGTTAAATATGCCATACTTCATAGTTTTTTCTAAGGGTTCAATCAAATGTGGCTCAGAAGTTGAAGGTTCCATGGAAGGATCAGCAGAACTATCTTTTCCGTATCTTGGTGTTCCAAGCACAGATATATCCTCAGAAGAAGCATCATGATCAGATGCAATTGAACTACCAATATTCAGGGAAACATCTGAGTTGGTCTTGGACAGAAATGAAGGAACCACACCACTTACAGAAGAAACAGCATTTGATTGATTTATGTTGTCGAAAGCTGTAACAAAACAAACACATTTAGTTCCATGGAGCATAACCTAATATAAATACAGGTAGCAGTTGAAAATGCATTCATCCATTTATAATAGGCATCAAGGAAACACCTACAAGACCTCGCAGCAGCTTCTAGCTCGAGAAATGTTGCCACTGAGACACTTCTGGAAATATCAATATCTGATAAAAGTTTTTCCATCCAATCCTCCAAAGAACACCTTCTCTGCAATAAACTAACCATTTTGAGAATATTATTATTAAAAGTGTTGTATTATTCCCAAAAATAATGGAAATAAATGAAGCTCATTTCAAGTATTAACAAAAGGAGAATGGTCACAGTTTCATGTCAAAAAAATACAGAAGTAAATGATCAGTTTTCAGATTGCCAATAAATAATGAGAAAAGGGTTAAACTTGGACATAATACACTATTCAACATTCGTCCACTTCATGAGCACGATCAAGAGCTATAAGATGGTCAGTTGCTTTTTGCCCAGATCCTTATGACTCACTTATGTATGCATAGAATATATAAGATAAACTCTTAATTTTCTTAGGTTGCCTAACATAATTGATTTCTCTTGCAGTGAGCGTTCCAGAAAACACATACAAGCCTATTCTGATAAAGATTCATATTGTTGCCATGAAAAATAAGCAAATATTATAGCTTACCTCCTCCAACAGTGTTCGGCTTTTCATCCTCAATATCCTCCTTGGAGGAGCTGGGGTCAGATTTTTCTTGGGAAATATCTTCTTAAGCTGCCCAAAAGAGGAAGAAAATGAGAATGCACTAAACCATGCTTTCGCATAAGAGAAACAAAGAAGATAAATACACTTTCTCTGTGATAAACTGAAGTTCCAAAACTTACTTCAGATAGCAGCTTGAAGAAATCACTAAATCTTCGTAATATTTCTCGGCTAGTTGTGATGCCTTCTGGTGATTGAATGCCAACTTGAACCTTGAAAAACTGTCCTCAATGACGTTAAAAACAAAAATAAGTGAAGCAAATAATGCTTAACTAAAGCTTAACAACCACATCAAATGAGGAGAAAAGTCATCAACAAAGTTAAAAACAATCCCCATTGGAAATACATCTCTCTTATCATTTCATAACAGATAATACAATAACATACAAAAAGAAAAAAGAAAAAAACCATAAATAATAACTTCGTGGAAGTAATGCAAAGGCCATGATTTTAAACTATATACATAATACCCAATATACCAAAGAAAATTTTATAAATATTTTATTTCTTTTCCTTTCTTTGGTTTTCTTTGGTTGGGTATAGGGAGGGGAGGGGGGTCTTGTCCCAAGTTCTAACTCCTAAAGTGGCTTCACCCCTAATTGAATTCCTATTGGCTAGGTACACAGTAAGCAACAACTAGTGCCTCTAAATACCATAGCGTTCCAACATACATTTTTGATAAACCTCACCTCAATCCCACTCAAATCCTCTCTAGATTGCTTCCCTCTCATCTTAAGTGCGCCTTGTTTCTTTCCCAGCTAATTCTTCCCACGACTCAAAAGACCCAAAAAAATTTGCCACCTCAGAACATGTTTGAAGAAGTATTCTTTGGGTAACAAAAATAAAGACACAGATGTTGCTAGATAAACAGGTAATCAAAAAAATATTCTGGCAAACATGTCATATAGTTCATTTCCTTCCATCCCAATTAATGCATAACTAACATCTTTGCAGTCTATCATGAAAACTTGCATAGCAATATGACTACATGGAAAGAAAAATTATCAAATCAAAATGACAACTGCAATCTAATTTGAAAGAGCTCAATACTCCCAAAAATAAAAAATAAGAAAGTAGTACCACAATCGGGTCTGAACCTCGGGATTTTGGTAGAAGAACCCAAGAAGGAATTGTAATGCAGTAACTCCATCCTGTATGAGGGTCGTGAGGCCAAACAGTGTCCCGCCCATCCTATATTGAAACTCAAATTAAAGAATGCTATTGGTGAAAATGAACTGAATTTCAAAAACAATGCTCAAATAAATAAAACTTCTCATCAACTGAACATGCTAATAACATGCTGCACTGCAACCAAGTGGCTGGTTGCACACCTCACAAAGCTAACCGTACAAAGAAGCGGAAAAGATTACATGAGCTAAATATGAAATGTTATAGGGAAACACATATTAAACAGACAGAACATCATTTTCTTAACCAGTCACCAAGCTAGTATGGTTCACTTCGTTCTCTGGCACTTAACAATTAAACTGGCAAATAAAAGCTCATATGAGAATCAGCAAAAAAAAGGAGAAAATTAGCTCAAGAGCATGAATCTTCTCTATTCATGAATCAGAGCAAAAAAAATAGCCATTCCTATAGCGGCACGAGTTGTTTCAATTCTCCTTTTTTTTTTATTAGTAAGATAAGCAATTCATCAAACCAACAAAAAAGAAAAGGGGTAGCAAACCACAACAACGACAACCGCTTGTACTGATTCAAACATGAACTTTTACCTTGAAAACTATCTTCCGTTTGCAAGAAATATTTTACTCAGCTCAAATTAAGTCAAAATTAAACCCTTAAAACAAAAGAAGGCAAAGTATTTAAAAGAAAAAGAAAACTCAGCTTTGAAAACATCAAAATTCAAGTGAAATCGAAAAAAGAGGAAATACCCATTTGCGAGGAGGGATAGACCAGTCCATCCCCAATGGCAATGGCGAGGTCCCATCATGGCGGTACCTTGGTGGGCTCCTACGACTGGCCAGCGAAGCTCTTTTATGTTCAGCATCATCATCACCACCAGAATCACGGCCATTAGAATCATCGCGAGGTCTGATTAAGAAATCGGCCGATGATTGGTGATCGATGATTGGATTATCAGAGAAGTTGGCGAAATCGAATAAAGACAGATCGTGCGCGTAAAGATTCATTTTTTTCTTTTGTATGTTCCCACTAAGGGAATTGGGGTTCCTCTGCTTTACGTTTCTGGTTTAGGGACAGTCTGAAATTTTAGATCCTAGTTTGTTATCTTTCAATTTGCTTTGGTTTCCCAACTAATTGTCTCTGGGTCAACTTGCAAATGACAATACCTTATTTTTATACTGGTAAAATAGCAGTTTTAATCGAATTTATTTATTTTCAATAAAAACACTTCCATCCAGAAAGTTATATTTGGTTGAAATTATCAGAGTTTCACTTAATAACGTAATAATATTAAAATAATAATTTATTTTTTATAAATTTTAATAATTATTATTATATAATTTTTATTAATTTTAAAAAAATAAAAAACCAATAAAAATAAGAGAGAAACACTGAATCTAAGAGAGGAGAGTATGGACCGGATCTCCCGTTTCCTGGAAAGCTGAGGAGTATCCATCGGTATTTCATGTTTTTTATTTTTTTTTAAATATAATAATAATTTTTTAAATTAATAAAAAAAGTATTTTAATTTTTTATAATTTTAGTGTTTATATTTTTTTAAAAAAATATTTATTTTAAAAACTAATAAATCTGTATGTAATTTCGGTTAAAATTCATGATTGTAAGGTATTTTATCTTTTTATTTTTCTCTTTTTAATTTTTTTATTTAAAGTAAAAAAAATTATGAAATATAAAATTATCACGTGTTCACTTTTTCAATCAAAAGACATGAACATTAAATAAAACAAATCTATATTTATATAGATAAATTTATCTTATCTTTTATGAGATTCATGATATTTTATTTCACTCAATTATACAATGTTATACTAACATTCTACTTAAAAGAGATACTCGAGTTTACCTTGACTTTTCATATCAAAATTAATCAAATTTAGACTCAATCCATACCAAATATCTCTAAACATATCTTTTTATTAGACAAGAGAAAATGTTATTAATATACAATGTATTGATAAGATAATGATTAAATATTATGTTTAGTTAAATTTTTTATTTTGAAAGTTTAATGTTAAAATGTATTATATCAATATTAATATATGAATAATTATTTTCAATATTAAAACCTATTTTAAAATGTTTAAAATAGAAAATAGTTATAGACATATAAGAAATTATATATTTTTTGCATAATACTATTAATATTAATTAATCTATGTTGATAATAAACTAATAAGTGATATTATGTTATTATTAAAATATATATTATCATTACTAATTAATGTTGATATTATTAATCATCATTAATTAACATGTAAATAAGTATTTTAATGAATAAATTATATTTAAAAATTAATCCATATGATAAATATCTTGAAAACAAAAAATGGTTATAAAAATGTAACAAATATTATTATATAACATAAACTATATTACAATAATGTTGACATTATAACGTAATAAAACATGTTAACTGTCCTTATTATTAGAATATACATCTTTATATACCCTATGCATTTTACTGTATTATACTATACAGTGTTTAATATATTATTATTTATATTAAATATGTATATATTACAATATTATTATATATTTAAACATAATTACATATTATATTATTGTATTTATGATTTTGTAATTGAATTATTTATAATAATTCTAAACTTTCAATTATTGCAATTATAAATCTTGTATTTTTCAGAAATTAAATATTGTAAACAAAAAAAAAACATATTATAGAAGAAAGAAAATTGAATAAATATACACGTGGCAACCTTCGCAGTGGGCCCACTGGTTCAAAGCGAAATAAAAAACGTGAAGCTGCCAGAGCACGGGAAATGGCAATATCCTATTGGCTAATGTGGCCAGGGTCGAATAGGAATTTTAACCATATTTTAAGAAATAATAATGACATTAATTTAAAATATTATTTTTATAAATAAAATCTATTTTTATAAATAAGAAATATTAATCTTACTTATAAAGCGAAAATTTTCATCAAAATACATTAAAATTTGAAAAAAAAAGTAATCTCGAATAAGTTAGAAATGTTAGCCAATAATAATGTAAAAATATTCAAAAATGGGTGAATAGGATTTATAAAAATTCTTTTAAATAAATTAATTTTTTAATGAAAGCAATAAAAAAAACTTTTTAATGAAAACAAGTTAAAAACAATTTTCTCAACTTGTATTTTTCAATCAAATTATGTAAAAAATAAATTTATGAATAAACAATATGAAAACTAAATTTGACAAACTCTTTAAGATAAAATCACAAATGTAAAGTTTTCATAAACTTCCAATCTAGGAAAACTTAAAACAAACATGCTTTTTCTTTTGAAGTATGTCAAAAGTAATTTGAAGAGTCAATTAAAGGTTTGACAAATTCAAACAAATTTTTAATGTAAATGAATAAATTCAAGGACTGAAAAATAGAGAAAAAAGATACAAAGAATTTATAGAGGTTCGACTCTCTTTATAATTGCGTATGTCATCCCCTTAATAAGATGAAGAGTTTCAAATTTACTATGAAAAATATTTTTTTGAAACTCAAGCATAATCTTTAAAATATCTTTTCAAAGAATCAAGTATAATCTTACAATACTTTTTAAAGGAGCAAATACAACCTCTCTACCTTTTACCTAAGCTAAAGTACAACTTTATGCTTTATAAAGGATATGATATAACCTTACAACACTACCTTTTTTGGAGGTTAAAGTATAACTTTTTTTTCTTTTATAATATTAAAGCAAATGTATTTTGAAAAGGTGGATTTTGCTAAGTACAAAGTACGAAGAGTATGATAGTGATAAAAATTATTACAAAAGATGGGAATTAATGTACAAAGAAATTATAGTATAAGAAAACTTAAAAGTTTAGTGGAAGAATTGAATTTGCTTCCTCTAGCTTGGTCTCTCTTTTTCTTCATAAGATTTGATTCTTGATCAAATTATATTTTTCTCCACTCGTCTAATCTCTAAAATGTATTAGAGAAGTCCTTTTTATATTTGATAAAAATTTAAAATAGTGAAGAAATTAGATGTTTTTCTTAGATTTTTCATGTTTAATGATTACTTTTGGAACTTTAAGATCGAGCTTGGTATTGGGGATGTCGATCCTAATTTGAATTTCTTCCTTGATTTTCACTTGTAAGATCAAGCTTTTAAACGTTATGTCAATCCTGACTCACATATTTATTCTATCAATCATAATTCTTTATTATCATCATATTTAGTACAAAATGTACATTTAAGTATATATATGTATATGAAAATTATTTTATATATCAATGATGAAATTTAAAATTTCATTAAAATGAATAATGATATAACTTCGAATAAATGATATCACAAATGAGGCATAACTTGGAGTAAACAATATTGCAAAATGAATTATGAGATGGGCATGAAATGTATAGAGAACAAACATACAAGAATTGAGGACCATATGAAGATTATTTGTAAAATCCTATAATATGCCTCAAAAATAAGAAAAAAAAAGTATACCATCTGATGCGATGGGTTGTTTTTATGCTTTTCCTGGATTTTTCTATTGCAAATCATGCAAAATTTTCCAGTTTCTTATGATAAAAGTAAAAAAGAAAAAAAAAGTTAAAGTGATATATATATATATATATATATATAAACAAAGAAAACCTCAAAAATCTATCACATCTACTGTGGAAGTCAAATCACAAGGAAAGTGTGTGTTACAGCATTATTTACATACATACAAAATGTGTGTTACTGCATTGTATGCATACATATATATATATATATATATTATATCTTAATTTTCTGGTGAAAATAGTACACAGTGAAGAAAAACCCTACACGTTACCCTTCCCCACCACTCTCTTATCAACATATAATGCTGGTGTTGATATATGATAGCTTAGGTAGAATGGTCCTTTACTCTGCACAACCCAAAGGGGTCCTCTCTTCCCTATCTCTCTCTCTCTGGGCATTTTTATGTTGAATTCTGCTTTAAACCCTTTTAGTCTTTGCACTTAATTTTAAGTAGGGAAGGGTGTTGTGCGAGAGAAAGCTCATGGGAAAAGAAAGTGTAAAAGTCCTGTCATGCTTTTCCACAGCTTTCTTGAACTTCTCTTTCACTTTTTTCTTCACAATTTTGCTAGCAGCTTTTGGTGCAACTATAGCTAGCATAGAAGTTCAAGAAAACTGTGGGATAATATGGCAAATGAGGACTTTCGAATTATCAGTTTGATAGGCATTAACTCACTGATTTTTTGATTTTCTTACCATTGCAGCATGGGATTCTTCCCTTCTACGAGTTGAGAAGGTCAGGCGGCGACTTCAGCAATGGTTCTTGTTAAATTTTCCTTATCAGTACCTGTCTCTGGAGGTAATAACTTGAAACCACATCTCAAACTACACTATACACACACACAAACACACACACATTTTCCTCTCATTCTCAAGTTCCACTTTTCTTTTCCCTCATAATTATTTTGACCTAGTAAATTTTTTGCTACAATATTGATAAGAACTTCTGTTTAGCGTAGTTGATCTGAATATAAAAACTTGTGTTTAGTGTTTGCTTCTGCACTATTATAATAGGCCTGCAGCGACTGCAACAATTATTGTGTAACTTGACAACCCTAAAAAGTAAGTGCTACTGGTTTTTTGCTGCAATTCTTCCTAAAATTGATTAAGATTGAAGTCTACCCTTTCTCTCCTGCACCAGTCCATTCGGGTTTATCTACAATATATATAGAATTCATGGCTTATATCATGTGTTTTCAAGTAAACCCTCAAAGATAACTTATGCATTCTAGATGGTTTTTAACCTCTTTTGTTATATTCTCTGAATTTTAGCTGTATTTTATAAGAATAAATTGATTAGCACATTGCACCATAGTGGCTGTTCTAAGGAAATCTTTTGATAAGTAACCCTCATGTATAAAATTATATATATATATGTATATATTAATGTCTATATTTTTAACCTGCATTTCTCTTTCTATTAATAATTTCTTCTATCAAATTCACAACATTATGCTTTAAGTTCTACACATACTTCAGCAGAAGAAGAGAGTTAATTAATTCTATTAGGTTTTGGTTACAATTCCTTTTTAACTGATGAACAGTTGTGTAGAGTGAAGCAGAAGAAGGGAAAATAATGAAAAACTAAAGTACTACACATTGTTTGCAGGCTACCCTTTTTTCTTTCCTTTCCATTTTTTTGGTTTTCAAAATTTTTTCTTGCTAATATGCAAGTTGAAGAGAGATATTTTTTGTACAATTTTCTTACCGTCAAAACCAGATTGGCCAACAGTTTGTTGTGTGCTGCAGAGATTTCTTATTGGCTTTAAAATTTTCCCCCCAAATATTGTCAATCATAATAGTTGCTGCCTCCCTTCTGTTGGTTTTTTCCTTTTCTTCACTTTATTACTTTTGTTTTTATTCTTGATTTTTGAAAGTCTTAGTCATGTCTAGGATGAGAAGGGATAATATTTGTCTGCACATTTTTCAGAAGAATTTGGGCCCTCGCCTCATCTAAAATACTATTTTGGTCTGGAGTATGAACCCTGCTATTACAACATCAACCAATCATTTGTATGGTTCATGAATACTCTAGAGAGAGAGAGAGAGAGAGAGAGAGAGAGGAAGGCATGTGATAATATTTTGAAACTAACACAAGACTAGATGTTAAACTCTTTCTTTGTCCTTTTCTATGGGTAAAGAATTGAGGTAAAAAGAAGCTAAGCAAATACCCAAGTCTTTTCTTCTTTTGCACTTGGTTTCTCATAGTATAGTAAGGAGAATCTTAGATATGTAAATGGGTTGTTGTTATACGGGTATTTATGAGTATTCGATCTGATAATATAAAATTTGAATATTCTATATTCAGTTATGAGATAATTTTATTTATGTCATTAGTTCAAAGCAAATTTTCTAATAATAACAGTTGGATTCAATTATGTCCTTAGTGAATGACATAAAAAGGCCTACACTCATAGCTATTGATTTGCTTTTCTAAAGGCAATACTTAAGGTTATTATGGCAATGAGTTGTTGTTGATGTACCAAGGGATAGAGCTTGTAAAATTTCTCTATCTCTTTCACTATATAATATTTAACATCTTTGAGCTATGCATCATTATAACCAAAGTCGTTAAATAAAGGTTCTTTTCCACATACATGGAACTTACTAGACTTTGAATCACACAAATAGAAGTACTTTTTTTCTCCTACTATTCAAATTTAAGATTTTTAACTTAAAATTTATATAGTAATTGTTATAACGTTTTTTGTTTTAAGTGCATATTCATGAAAACACAATAAACAAGTCCTACTCAAATCAATACCTGAACCATATCCAAATTTATGACAAATTGTAGTTTTATTGCTCTTATCTTACTTTAATTTGATTGTAAAGTACTTTAATTTTTTTTAATTAAGTTGCGTAAAGTAAGGTACCTGATAAAGTATTCATAACATTCTTAAATATATATGGATTACTTTTATTAGTTTCTATTTACTTAATTTTTTTCTTTTTATGAGAAAGGTGGGATCGGGAAATTTTTTAGGGTGAGGTTAGAATAAAAAAAAATTAATTGTAATAAAAAGAGAATTAAAAATAGTTAAAAGAGCCTTTTTCATGAAAAAGAATCATAGAAGATATACTAAATTTAAAGAAATGCCAGTGTTAAAAAAAATTAGGTTTAGCACTTAATCAATTGAAAAAGTAAATTCGTAGTTCAAAGAGTAAAGAATCAAATGTAATAATGCCCAAATTAAAAAAAAAATACTAAATCAAATCAAATTAATAATTAGGTTTAGAACTTGACAAGGTAAGCACACATTATGATAACTCATTTAATACGTGGTGACCTCTGATTCGTCCTTAACTCTCCCGTTCCTACCCACCCAAAATTAATCAATAGAAGCAAAATAAAAATAAAAAAGGAAATAAAAAAGGAAAAGCAGAAAAATAAAACGAACGGTCCAGATTAAATCAAGAGGTTCGGTGGGCTGGATATAGTCCAATCAAATAAAATACGATGGAACCGCCCCCACAGTATAAATAAAATTGGACCTGGAGTCCATATCCAACTACGACTTTCTCTCTTTAACCTTCGCTCCTGTTATAAAACGCGCACCGCCTTCGTCCCTTTCCCACCCCTCTCATTGAAAAAGGCCTAAAATTCGAGATCTTCATCAGCCCTAGCCCTAGGTCCAATTCCAATTTAGGGTTTTTTTTTTTTATGTTTTTTTTGTCTCTCAACCGAGAAATAAAAAGCTCTAAACTTGAAAGCTCTGAACTTTTTTAGGCGCTTGGCCGCTCAAGCCCAATTACCGCGCTTTGCTTCTTCTTCGTCTTCCTCCTTTGCGCTTCCCTCTGGTACCCAAAATTCAAAATATTATATTTTTTAACTCTTTCAATTTCAGAATAAAGTGATATATATCTAAAACCTGGTTTTGGATCTGCTGTTCGTGTTTTTTGTCCGTGAAACGAGGTATGAAACTCATTTAATCGTTGATTTTATATTTTGGGTTTTGTTTATTTTCTCTGCGATATTGTGTTTTGGAGGTTTGTTTTTGGGTATCTGGATCTGGGATTTATTGGTTGTTGTAGATTATGTTTTTCGAGGTTTTTGTTTAAAAGGGTTTCGCTGGAAAACCTTCTTATTTTTGGTTGTTACATTCATTTTCTGCTTATCTAGCGATGGGGCTTTTATTTTTCGTTTTTGTTTTGCTTCATGTGATTCTTTTATCTCTGTTTTTTTTTTCACACCACAAGTTAGTTTAATATCTGTTTTGGGGTTTTTTGTTCTGGGTCATTGTAGCATCTGACTGACTGAGTCGTTTCTTGCTAATGTTGCATGGTTTGATTGGAGTTTTTTTTTTCTTTTTGGTTAAAACTCGAAAGAGGTTTTATTTTGCTCATTAAATCCTCTGAGAAACAGTCGTGTTTTGTTACCCTGTTTTCCTGGGTAGGGGGGAGGGCGGTCTTATCGATTTATAAATGCTCAAACGACGGTTTTTTTTTCCATCGCAAAGGTGTACTTTTGCAAATACAAGTAAGGTTTAGCAAAGATTTTGTGATTCTGTTTTTTGGGGTCCTGTGGATTTGGTTTCTGATTGGCGGGATCGTACTTAACACCCGTCGCTTATGCACATGCAGTGGGCTTCCAAGTCCATAAGGGTAGCCCATCAAACTGGGCAATTTCAATATGCTGTGTTGACAGTCTTAGGCATAAGAAGTGGCTGAGCCCGCCGAAAAAGGAAAAAATGAATAATAAGGGGAGCAGCAGTATTGGGGTTTGTGGGATTAGTACTTTTTTGTTTATTTAAATTGTATTTTCATATCTAGAATTCATAATAAACTGGTTTGTTTTGGGCTTAGCGGCTTTGACGTACTGAGTCTAATGAATGCCAAAGTGTCTTTACTCATAGCAGATATGGGTTCAATTATTCTTTGTTCTCATGTATTCAGCACTTCTGCAGCTGCTAATACGTGCACCTGTAGTGACTATATATATATAAATACTTTTTACAAATTGTTACAATATAAGAGAGAATTTTAAAATTCGTGTATTAAGTTCCAACTATTTTTTCCTGCTAAAACATATTTACTCTTGTTTATGGTGGAATCTTGAAGGCTTATTGGATTCTAGGGGTTAACTTATAATCATTTTAAATTTGTTTTTTACCTTGAATGTAAGAAATTTAATGGTCTTTTGATACTCAATTGCTCAATCCTCAGGGACTTATCTTTATAATGTCCAAGCTTCCATTATCTATGTCAGGATCATAAAAGTTAGTTAATGCTGATTTGTTTTTTTGAAAATATGAATGACTATTAGCTTGTAGAGGTGAACCTATTACCCATCATTGGAATGAAGAATTCTAGGTATTCTATGAGTTCTGACTCTAATTTGAATACCAAAACTTGAGTTGGATATCAGCAATCATCTTATATCAGTTTTATATGTTGATTAAAAATGCTGTCTTCAGGCAGTCTGCCCTTTTTTCATGGCGTTTGTGCATGATATATGCAATGAGAACTTATCATCTGCTATCTCTTTCTATTGCAGGAATATTACTTAAGATGAGACTGCAATTGTTCCTGTTACCCTACCATGCCTGTTACACCAATTACTCCTACTGATAACAGTGAGCCACTTAATTCTGAAGTACAGCCCAATAAACGTAGGAGGAAGAAGTCTATCGTCTGGGATCATTTTACTGTGGAGACTGTAGGAGATGGATGCATCCGGGCCTGCTGTAACCAGTGCAAGAAATCATTTGCATACATTACCGGTTCAAAGCTAGCTGGTACCAGCCACCTCAAAAGACACATTGCCTTGGGAATCTGTCCGGTAAGCAGGCAGAGAAATCAACAGACACCAGACTCTAAAGCTGGTAATGCTACTGAAGAACCAAGAAAAAGATACAGAGCTACTCGGGATTTGCAAATAACCTTTTTAACCAGGAGCGGTGCAACCATGAGGTTGCTAAGATGATTATAATGCATGAGTATCCCCTCCACATTGTGGAACACCCTGGTTTTATTGATTTTGTTCGGACTCTTCAGCCCCAGTTCAATACGATGAGCTTTAACACTATTCAAGGTGATTGTGTAGCTATGTACCTGAAAGAGAAGCAAAGCCTCATCAATTTTATCAGTGAAATTCCAGGACGGGTCAGCCTTACATTGGATTTGTGGACTTCAAATCAAACTGTTGGCTATGTTTTCATAACGGGTCAATTCATTGATAATGAATGGAATTTGCATCGCTGCCTGTTTAATGTAGTCATGGTACCTTCTCCTGATTCAGACAGTGCCTTACAGCAAGCTGTTGTGTCTTGCCTATGTGATTGGCATTTGGAGAACAGGCTATTTGCACTCACTCTTGACCAGCTCTCTCAAATGAAAACATAAATGGAATCTCAGAGCGCTTTTTTCCGTCAGGAACCCTTATATGTTTCATGTCAGTTATTGGTTGGAAATTGCTTTGCTCGTGTTAAATAGTCTTCTGCACAGGAGGTCGATGGGCTGTGGGGGAAACGGTGAAAAAAGTACGGGAAAGTGTCAAGTTTGTTAAACATCAGATACACATGAGAGACCTTTTTTCATCTAAGGGAACAACTTAAAGTCCCTAGCACAAAAGATATTCATTGATGACCAAACAAAATGGAATACAACATATGACATGTTGGTGGCTGCCTGTGAACTAAAGCAAGTATTTCTTTGCTTGGAGACCTCCATTCCCGATTACAAGATAGCCCCATCAATAGATGATTGGAAGCAAGTAGAAATTATCTGCAATTACTTGAAGCTTTTCTTTGATGCTGTCAGCATTTTAACTGCCCCAGCATGCCCGACTGCCAGTTCATTCTACCATGAAGTGTCAAAAGTTCAATTAGAGTTGTCGCATGCAGCAATGAGCAATGACCCCTTCATCAGCAACTTGACTAAACCTTTGAAGGAGAAGTTTGATAGATACTGGAGTGACTGCTTCTTAGTTTTGGCAATTGCTGTGGTAATGGATCCAAGATTCAAAATGAAGCTTGTTGAATTTAGCTTCACTAGGATATACGGTGAGGATGCTGGAATGTGGATTAAGATTGTTGATGATGGTATCCATGAGCTCTACCTTGATTATATTGCACAAGCGCTTTCCTCCACGAAACATTTATTGAAGAAGGAATGGGGGCATCAGCCCTGAAGGGAATGGGAGCATCAGCCCTGAAGGGAATGGGGGCATCATCCCTAAAACTGAACCCCTGAAGAAGTATTCCATCAAGAAGTATCCCATGAAGACGTAGCTCATCAAGAAGTATCCCATGAAGACATAGCTCATCAAGAAGTATCCCATCAAGAAGTAGCTCATCAAGAAATTCCCATCAAGAAGTCACTCATCAAGAAAATCCCATCAAGAATTAGCTCATCAAGAAATATCCCAAGAATTAGCTCATCAAGAATATCCCATCAAGAATTAGCTCCAAGAAATATCCATCCAGAAGTACATTCTCAAGATCCCCTTATTTCTATTGGAGATGGACTTTCAGATTTTGAGGTCTATATCTCTGAGATCAGTGGTAGCCAGCAGATGAAATCAGAATTGGATCAATATCTTGAAGAGTCTCTTTTACCTCGGGTACAAGATTTTGATATTTTGGGTTGGTGGAAACTAAACAAGACAAAGTACCCTACTCTCTCAAGGATGGCTGCTGACATTTTGTCGATACCATTTTCTACTGTTGGTCCTGATTCTGTTTTTGACACTGAGAGAAAAAGGATGGATAACTACCGCAGTTCGTTACGTCCAGTGACACTCGAAGCTCTCATTTGTGCAAAGGATTGGCTCCAGTATGGAGCATTACAGAATGCAAATGTGAAACCGGAATTCTAGGTGTAGATTTCCTTTTTATCTTTCACAGGATACAGTCATCTTATGGTCTTTAGGTGTCTTAGTGCTATCTCGTGTCATTATAAATTCTCTTCCCCCTCAGAGATGGTTTACAGGATTCAGGTTAGCTGCTACTCATGATTCTTGGATTCAGTGAATCATGTCCTTTGATTAACATAATTTTCTGTTATGGTTATGGTGTTTTATTAGCTCCTCTCTTTTGACGGATTTATTGTTCTTTTGTTGTTTACATAACAGATCTACTGATGTATGTAACTTGCTTACAATTTATTGAGTAATTAGTAGCCTGGGCACAGCTATTTTTAGACCTGTTCATAATTTTCCTGCCAAGCTTCTTGTTCTGCATTGCCACAAGAAATTTGTACATTTCAATCGGAGTACTTGCTACAAAAAGATTGTGCAAGGGCAGCTATCTTTCACGGTAGAACTTACCCCACTTCCTGCCTGTGGCTAGGATGGATTGTGGGGCTTAATCTTCTTGAAAAAGGGCATGAATGAAAGGGTCAAGATGTTGGAATAATAGGATCAATGAGTTGATTCCATGTTATGAATTTGAGGCTATTCTTTGCAAAACGAACAGAGCTATTCTTTAATTGTATGAAACGGACACACAGATTAAAGTTTCAACAAGCTTGTAGGCTATCATATGGGTAATAAGGAATTGTATATACTTATCCATAAAAATTTATCGAATATAACCTATTAATTGATTAAAAATGAAAGGATATTCTGTGCCTGAGGTGAAGCAGCAAAAGCAGAGTGATAAAATGTTTGAAATATATTCCTTCCTCTTGCTAATCAACAAGCACCAGTGGTCTAGTGGTAGAATAGTACCCTGCCACGGTACAGACCCGGGTTCGATTCCCGGCTGGTGCATTCATGGAGCTATGATGCCTGCTGCGCTCTGGTGATGGTAGGGTCCATCACAACCGTCTGATCTCCAGACGACATCAGCGCCTCTGAGCTCTATACCTTTTATTCTTACTCCAAGATTTGATGTTGGACTAAGCTCACTTCGAGCAAACCAAACTGCACTTTTATGCCAATTTGAACTACCCATTTTACAGTCCTCTTTAATCCTTAACAGCAATATAATGATCTCCACTAAGACATCTACATCACTTACTCTCTTCTCCCACAACCTTGAGCCACCCCTCTTCCTTATAGAAACCTGCAAATCCATGGACCAACTCAAACAAATCCACTGCCAAACAGTTAAAACAGGCCTAATAAGAAAACCCATTTCCCAAAACAAACTTATTTCCTTCTGTTGCACCAATGAATCCGGTGACATGAACCATGCACTACAAATGTTCAATCAAATTTCTGAACCGAAGAGTGTCTTCCTTTGGAACACAATGATCAAAGGTTATTCTAGGGTAGATTGTCCAAAACATGGGATTTCAATGTATTTAAACATGTTGAAACAGGATGTTAAGCCTGATGATTACACGTTCCCTTTTCTGTTAAAGGGTTTTGACAGAGATGTTGGGTTATCATGTGGGAAAAAGATTCATGGTCATGTGGTGAAATTTGGGTTTGGTTCTAACGTTTTTGTGCAGAATGCTTTGATTCATATGTACTCTTTATGTGGCCAAATGGAAATGGCACGTGCGGTTTTTGATGTTAATTGTAAAATGGACGTGATTACTTGGAATGTGATTATAACTGGATATAATAGGATGAAGCAATATGATGAAACTAGTAAGCTTTTTGGTGAGATGGAGAGGAATGGAATGGTGCCTACTTTGGTTACTTTGGTTTCTCTGCTGTCAGCTTGTTCTAAGTTGAAGGATTTGGAAGTTGGGAAAAGGGTTCATAAGTACATCCAAAAATGCAAGGTGGAGTCTAATTTAACATTGGAAAATGCTTTGATGGATATGTATGCAGCATGTGGGGAAATGGATGTAGCTGTTAGCCTTTTTGATAGGATGAAAACAAGGGATGTAATTTCATGGACTACCATAGTTTCAGGGTTTGTAAATAAGGGGGAGATTGATTTGGCAAGAGATTATTTCGACCGAATGCCAGAGAGAGATTATGTTTCATGGACTGCAATGATTGATGGGTACCTTCGAGTGAATTGCTTCAAAGAGGCTTTGGTGTTGTTCCGTGAGATGCAAGCATTGAAAATAAGACCAGATGAGTTCACCATGGTGAGTATTCTCACAGCTTGTGCTCAGTTGGGGGCACTGCAAATAGGAGAATGGATAAAGACTTACATTGAAAGAAACAAAGTAAAAAATGATGTCTTTGTGGGAAATGCTTTGATTGATATGTACTCCAAATGTGGAAGTGTTGAGAAAGCTCAAAGAGTATTTAATGGGATGCCTCGGAGGGACAAATTTACTTGGACCGCCATGATTTTTGGTCTTGCTACTAATGGAAATGGAGAAGAAGCACTAGGTATGTTCTCTGAAATGCTAAGAGCTTCAATAAAACCAGATGAGGTCACTTACGTTGGCATTCTTTGTGCCTGTACCCATGCTGGCATGGTAGATGAAGGAAGAAAGTTCTTTGCTAGCATGACTACTGAACATGGGGTTCAACCCAATGTAGCACACTATGGGTGTATGGTTGATCTTCTAGGCCGAGCTGGACATTTACAAGAAGCTTGTGAACTTATAAAGAATATGCCAATGAAACCAAATTCAATTGTTTGGGGGGCTCTACTTGGTGGTTGTAGACTTCATAAAGATGTAGAAATTGCTGAAATGGCAGCTAAACAGATACTTGAGTCTGACCCTGATAATGGGGCTGTTTATGTTATGCTGTGTAATATATATGCATCTTGCAAAAGATGGGATAGTCTGCATGAACTTAGAGAATCAATGATGCATAGAGGAATAAAGAAGACCCCAGGATGCAGTTTGATAGAGATGAATGGAGTTGTTCATGAATTTGTCGCCGGGGACCAGCGACATCCTCAGTCTAAAGAAATATACTTGAAGTTAGACGAAGTGATGAGAGACCTAAAAGTTGCAGGGTATTCACCTGATACTTCTGAGGTGTTCCTTGATATAGGGGAGGAGGATAAAGAAAGCACATTGTACCGGCACAGTGAAAAGTTGGCCTTGGCTTTTGGGCTCATTTACTCTCAACCTGTGGTTACAATAAGGATTGTGAAGAACCTTAGAATGTGTGTAGATTGTCACCGTGTGGCAAAACTGGTGTCAAAGCTGTATGATAGAGAAGTGATCATTAGGGACCGAACTCGATTCCATCATTTCAGGCATGGCTCATGTTCATGTAAAGATTATTGGTGAGAATTCAGTAAGAGGCAGAGCATAACTAACAATATTCCTCCTGAGGTGTATCTAATGCCAGGCAACAGTAAATACCAGGATGTCTTTTCAGCAAGTATCAGCAAGGGAAGCCCAAATTTCAGAGCATTTGTTCTAAGATTATCTTGCCCTTTAACAATTTTTGTAGGCTAATTGCTCAAATCAGCTCTTACCCTGTGTTACGTTGCTCATATCAAGATCAAATCTTCTCAAGTGATACTAAGTTGCTCGATAAGCAGAATATTGAACTTGTTTTTTTTGCCAGTAGTATATTAAACTTCAACTAGGCTTCTATGCCCCTGTTCTGCGGTTAAAAATGGACAACTATGATAAAATTCAGCCATTGCAGGTTAGAACAATGGTTAAATTCAAAAGTCAACTGACTGTAGTTTCAGAAGGCCTAGTACTGGATTTTCCCTTTCAACAGTGTTACTCCGAGTACTTGCCTAGTAGGAGAGGACCTATCAGAGCTGCAAGTACTTACTGTTCTATATAAAGGAGCCTTGAGCTAAAACAGAAAGCTTCAACCTTGAGAATGGACATCCAACTTCACCTGGAAACACTAAAATCGCAAAGCAATTAACAAACAATATATGTCAAATCCTTAACTTTACTGTAATAAGCATATCTTCTCATTCAATCAGGTTGACATCTTGTTCTTTTGTCTTGCAACCAACATTTATACAAAACATAAGGAAGACTGTAAGATTTTCTAACAAGAATTAATGTTTCCAATCTTGTACTTGAACATAAGCCACAATTAGTTATAATATTTTCATACTTAACATACCCTACAGATTCTGGAATGTAGTGGTTACACGGAGCGTGCCAGAGACCCAGCTACTCCAAATTCACTAGTTCTGACTTAGAGATCAATTCACTTTCACAGTTGAAGCCATAGAGTGGCCATAGTTGGCAGACTGATTAACTTTCAGCTTGACCCTGGGTCAAGTACAGGAAGCCTGCAATGTAAACTGACTGATTTATCAGTTTGACGTGTACCAGGAATGAAGAACTGAAATATCACCGTCAAACAAGCACCTTGCAGAGCAATCCCATAAAAAGCACAGTCAGGCTTCGCCAGATGACACTGAAGGCTCCTAGAAAAGTGCTTTACACTCACTTGAACACTCTGTGCATCTCCCCTCGAGATTGCCCTCTCTGACCGAGACTGAGCACTCAGATTTCTATCCTCAGATGGAGCTTCAGCTTGTTCTCCAATAACCAACAATTTACAAAATTCGGCACCAAGTGTGATCAAAGTTGTTGAGATTTGCACATGTAGATCTCCATACTTGCTTATAGAGACATTTAGCAAATCACCAACATGCTTCATCCGTTCCACAAAGTTCTGCAATTGATTCAAATCTGGAACTTGAACCAGAGTCTGAGGTAGATCTTGAGCAATATCAAGTGCAGTTTGAAGCTCAAGCACTTGAGTCCTAGATAAAGGTTTTGATATTGGTACATCCTGAATGACAGCAGACTTATATCCCTTGGTTTCAAAGGTAAGAAAAGGCATAGGCTGAGTACAATTGGGAGGCAACTTCTTAACCAATTTAATTTGGAGACGGTTGGCAGAAGGCCCATTGCCAAACTCAGTACATATGCTCACACTACTCCGAACAGCACGAAGCAGAAGAGATACATCTATTGCAAAGGCAATGCGGTCCTCATTCTGACTTGAGATCCGATAGTCATCAAAGAGAGCTTCCTTCCGAAACTGGGCAATGCACTGCACTCCATCACCATTCAGAAGGTTGTGGAGGAAGATAGCATGGTCTCTGGTAAGGAATAAGTGGCATATCTTGCCCATTTTGTCTAAGGCTGGTAGAAACCGCCTTTCTAAAAGACTCACACCATGTTCAGTGAGAAATGCCTTGAACTTCATCTCAGCCTTTATTTACTGCCATGGAATCAGTGAGTTAAGTGCAACATATGCTTACAGTAGCAGATATAAAAGCCTTCTAAATTCATGAAATAGAATGATAATATTCCAGCTTAAATCTCAGAATCATAATTAGCTAAAAAGCTTACAGATTGCAGTACATTTTCCCAACATAGTTCAAAGGAAAAACAAATTATAGAGAAGACAAGGGCTAGGAAAAAAGATATCAATCTACAGATTTTAAATTAGGGAAAATTGATGCCAAACCCATTTTGTATACCAATTAAAATTAGCAGTTTGACATAATATTAAAAATCATCAAAATTTCCAGAAATATGCAAAAAAAAGGTTAAAAATCAAGAAAATGTTGAAATCAGTAATATGTAAATTACTTAAAATATAATTCCATGACAAATACTCAATTTGAAATCAATAGTTCAAACTCTGCCAATTCGTAATCCTCTACAGCTATGCTTGACCGCTCAGAAAATAGAAGAAAAAATTAAAAAATAAAATAAAAATCTACATTCTTATTATCTTTCTTTATCGCTTCAAATGCAAAAAGAAACATAAACAAAAAAGGTTTTCTTTCATTTTCTCGGGAAACAAACGGAGGGATTTGCGTGGATTTTCTTACCTTTGAAAAAACAAAGATCCCGCGAAAGTTGTCCAATGCTTGAAATTTGAGGAGGGAAATCGTAAAAAAGGCGCTTTTATTAAACAAAAATAAAATAAAATAAAAAAGTGCTGCTTGGGCAAAATTGGAATAAAAAATTTGTCCTTGTGCAAAAGGTGTTATCTATATTGTGTTTGATTTTAATTTCACATAAAATTTAAAAATATTTAAGTTGAATTTTCACTTTGGTTTATAGTAAGAATACTAATCCTAATAGTATTTTAAAAATAATATAACACTTAAAAAAAATTTTAAATTATTTCAAAACAATTAAAATAAATTTTTTTATTATATTTAATTAAATTTTTATATCTTTATTTTACAACAAATAAACTTTTATCACTATATTACTTAATATTTTATATCATGTTCCATTGTCGTTACATACTATCATATCATAATTGTTGATGATACAATATGTAAATGTGACTTGATGATATGATAATATGATATTTTTCATATTTTATGTTAATAGCACATGTACAAAAAAAATAAATAATATTTTAATTAATTATAATTAATTAATTTTTATAAAAATTTATTTAAATTAAAATAAAATATAAAAATTTGATTAAATGTAATAAAAATAAAAATTTATTTAAATTATTTTAAATAATTAAAATGTTTTTCAAGTATTATATTTATAAAAAAAAAAGACCTTTAGTAATTTCTTTAATTTTGTGCATTTACCTATTCTTTTTTCAAAGTTTTTTTTTTTTGTTAGTCCGTTTATCTTGCAAATTTCATTTTGTAAAAAATTATTAAGTTTTTTTTTTGGTAAGTAAATTTAAGGATATACGGAGATTTGAATTCGGTTTTATGAACCAATGCTTATATTCAATTATCTTGACTGTTAGATTTTTTTTTTGGCCTATTTTTAATTGATAATTTTGATTTAATAAGATTGATTATTAAATTACAGATCTTGGGTCTAAAGATAATTTACAAATGACCCTGTACAAGATGAAGCTTGCTCAATATCTCATCTAATGCTTCAACTGTATCCTTGTAACGATCTTGTGATTTCCTGCCTTCCTCAACGACCTGCATAATGCATTTGCACAGATGATCATACCTATGAACTGGGTTATTAACATCGATGCCACCACAGCTGTGATTCAGAACATAACTACGTTTGATATCTTTTCTCCATCGTGATAGAATGTACTGAGGTGGGATCTCCTCCAGGCCATTCTGGTGAAGGACGTTCAGTGCATGCCGGCACAAATATCCTCTGAGGTTGAACAAACCGCAAACACAGAGCACTTCCATTTCAGTTGCATTGTACAAAACCTCAAAATCCCTGGTCTCCCTTCTGTTTGCCTCTACGTCGATTTGTTCCCTGACAATGTATGTGGTTATTTGTCCCTCAACATTTATTTGTCTTGTGCTAAAACAGGAGTACATCCCTTCCACCTCCCGTTCAAATTCCCTTAGTATGTTGTTTGTGTACAATTTTGCGAGCTGCAACTCAAAATAACATCTTGATTTCATCATAAAACCTGAATTTCTTGAGTCCATATCTGCCAAAGTTTCAAGCTGATGATTTTCCTGTAGGGCTTGCTCGTATTTATCCAAAAATTCTTTCAAACAAGTATGTTTATCAAGATAGCCATCAAAAAATGACTCCATAACCTCATTTGGCCGAGTTGGAAACATTCCTGCAAGAAATATCTCCTTTAAATAAACAGGAACCCATCGTCTGCGATCTTCATATAATGTTTGAAGCCATATATGATCCCTGATTCCATGACGGTTAACCATATCTTCCCAAGCTGCTTCAAATTCCTCAGGCCTTAGGGAGTAATAAACTGCATTGTTTAATGACATTCTAATTGCTTCAAATTCGTACAGTTCACCAAGTTTCTCTGGAACTTTTTGCATTATACATGACAAACTGAGACAATGTGAAGCCCTTGGAAAAACATCAGCAACAGCAGCATGCAGTGTTCTACATTGATCAGTAATGATAGCCTGTGGAGGGCGTCCTAACACGCATGTAAGCCATGCCCTAAACAACCATGTATATGATTCAATAGTCTCACCTGCAAGTAAACCACAACCCAACAGCACAGACTGTCCATGATGATTCACTCCAACAAATGAAACCAATGGTACTTCATATTTGTATGTCAAACATGTAGTGTCAATAACAACTACATCAGCAAAGTAACCATAAGCAACTCTAGACCTTGCATCAATCCAGAATAAATTCCTCAAACACCCTTTCTCATTGAGATCCACCACATAAATGAAGTTTGGATCAGTCATCTGCAAACAACTAAAATAATTATGAACAGCTTGTGCATCTCCTTCTTTAAGCCTCAATTGATTAGATTTGCTACGAGTAGTCCGGAATTCTCCATCACTGACTTCCGCACTCTCATTTCCCTCAACATCGATAACCACTGTTCGAAAAAGCTTAATTTTTTTAACTTCATCAGCACCATCTAACTGCAATGCTCTTTTGGTTCCAAGACCTACGTG
>NW_018397274.1:1557307-1573399 GCF_002168275.2 Theobroma umbraticum
TACGACCCCAAGGATTTTGTCGAGAGACACTTCACTAAGGATAAGCTTCGTTTCAAGGACTCTTAATACTTTTTTTTTAATTGTATACAGAGCCTGTCTTTATTAATATTCTTTCAAATAAGTCCTTCAAAAAATTGCCAGAAAATTATGGAAATGGTAGGTTATAATTTAGTCAGGGTTTATTTGATTTTGTTTCAAAGATTTTCAGCTACTAAGATTGTGAATGAATCAAATTGTCATAAGGTTATAAATACAATTTTCAGTAATTTTAAGCCTTTTTATAAAAATTAAATATTTCTAAATTTTAAAAAATTCGATATTAATTATTCCCAATTTTTAAAGAATGACCATTATTGAAAATGATTATTCTTTAATGTAAATACCAATCATACTATTCTCCCGACCAAACAAGCCCATTATAGAAAAATTTTAAGATAACAATTTATTTAGAGGATAGGAAAAGAAAGTATTTTTAATATGATTAAATGTTAAATTGTAATTAATTTTTTTATGAGGAAGAACTAAATTAATATTTTGAGTACATAAAATATTCATTCAAAATTTTAATTACACAATAAAAAAATATCCCTTTTCTAGTTAATATGTACTCCGGAATTATTATATTAAACATTCAAATTTTTAATTATGGTTTTTCAATTTCATTTTTGTTAAAATTATTTTTCAATTTCATTTTTGTTAAAATTATTTTAAGTTAAATTTGACAAAATGTTTAAAGCCTACACTCATTACGCTTCTATTAAAAAGGATAGAATGTTTTAACTCTAATATTGGGTAATGATCTTAAAGCAAACAAGTGGATGTAGTGTATGAGATATGGACATTGAATACGATCTAATTAAAGAGCACAATATAAGACTATCGTTGTCAATAATTAAAAGGTACTATATTACAATTAATTAATTGTCTTTAGGCTTAGAAGTCAATATAATTTATTTAGTGTTTATATAACTTTGATGTTATCTATAAGTGATGCTGAATTTAAAGGTTATTCTATGATATATTAGGTTATGTACATACTAAATAAATTATATTAGACCCTTAATAAAGGATTCACCATTCTCTTTCGAAAAATATATTCAAGCGATTTTCATAAGATTGTTAAATATAAGAAATCCGACTAGTGTATTTTCTAAAAGTATTTTAGAATAACATTATTTATATTAATATTATATATTAATGTTTAAAAAATATATATTTTTCAAAGTTCAACAAGAATGAAAATCATGAATTGGATATGACAATAAAAATTATTTATCTATAAAACTCATAGGGAAAATGGTACGGTGAAAAACTGATTAATAATGATTGTAATAAATGAGACTTCATTGATAATTCTCTTATCTGTAAAGGTCAATTGTAATTTATTAATGGACATTATCGCAAGTAATTTGTAAATAAAATTTCTTAATTAATTTAAGAAAGTAAATGATAATATTAAATTAAATAAAATTTCAAGTAAAATATGAGTCATGAGACTTGAGCCCATAGTTATGAAGATCTTAACGAAGTTACACATATTTTTCTTTTAAGTTTTATATATAAATCTTTTTAGATTTGATTAGATCTAACAGATCCAAATCTATTAATATGTTTATAAAAATAGGAATTCCTATTTAGTTGGTTATCAAAATTAATTAATAACTTTTGAAAAGTAAATAATTTTTTTTAAAAAAAAGAAGAAATGTGAATCCATATAAAATCGGCATGATTCCCTTTAGAGGAGGTGATGCATTGAGGTTTTGAGGTTTTGAGGTACCTGTACCTTTGACCTATAATTTAATCCCTTGAAGACTTGTATCATTTTTGAATATATACATCTTGATCTGTAATTTTCTTATGATGAGTTTCTGATTTTTATATTATATATCAATTGTTGTTATTAAATTATAAATAAAAATTTCACATTTATTGTAAAAGAAACTAACACATACATCTTGTTAAACCCTCACACATGATCAATAATGGAGTTCCTTTTTCTTTTCCAAGAAAAACTTCATTAGAATTGTACAGTAATGTCTATTAAGGAATAAATGAGGGTGGGAAACCCTTTAGAATATGGTTAATAATGCAAATTTATGAGAAATTATATACATGCTAAACCATTTAGGATAATGCTCTGCATAAAAGGAGCAATTGAACTAAACCTCAACTACATAAGGTGGGTGGATTAAGACACAAGACACCAATTTTTTTATTTACAAAAAATCCTGTACCTTCACAATGTCTCCTACTCTTGCTTTTCTTCTACTTCATGAACTCTATTCAATGACTCTTCAAAAGCTTGCAATGCAACTTTGTAATGGTCTAAAGAAATTGCCCCTTCCTCCACAACTTGCAAGGCACTTCTATATAACTGATTAAACCATTGAATGCGATCAACAACATCAACATTATTGAAACCTTGATCTGGAACATATAAGCGCTTGTAATCCTTCTTCCATCGTGAGAGAATGTACTTGGGAGGGATCTCCTCCACACCATTGAAGTTAAGCACACACAATGCATGCCGACATAGATATCCACAGAAGTTAAAGCAACTGCAAATGCATCTAACCTCACTGGCCGTTCTATTATAAAGTACTTCGTAGTCCCTAATTTCCCTCCTATTTCCTTCATCCGACACTCGCTCCTTGACCAAGAATATTATGATAGGCCCATCAACATGTAACTGTGTTGTACTAAAACAAGAATACATCTCCTCCACCTCAAATTGGAACTTCTTGAATATTTCTCTGGTGTACAATTTGGAGAGTTGCAACTCAAATGAACATCTTGTTCTCAACGCGGGGCTGGAGTTTCTTGACTCAATATCAGCAAGAGTTTCTTCCTTGTGCTTCTTTTGCAATGCTAATTCATACTTATCAAGAAATTCTTTCACAGGAGTTTGTTTATGCACATATTTTTCAAAAAAAGGACTCACATTCTCGCCTGGCCTTGAAGAAGACATTCCAGCAAAAAATATATCCTTTAGGTAAACCGGAGCCCACCGAGCTCGATCTTCGTATAAAGATCGAAGCCACTCATGGTCAGTGATACCAAAACGCTGGACCATAAATCCCCATGCTGCTTCAAATTCAATCACTTTCAGAGTTTCATAAACTGCCTTAACAAATGTCTTTCTGATTGCATCATAATTACGCAATCCTCCCAATTTTTCCGGACCTTTTTTCATTATGTGTGACAAACTGAATCGATGGTTAGATTTTGGAAAGACCTCTGCAATCGCATTCTGCAAAGCCTTGCATCTGTCTGTAATAACGGTTTGAGGACACTGTCCTGACACGCATGTAAGCCATGCTTTGAACAACCAAGTATAAGACTCTGATGTCTCACCTGCAAGCAGGCCACAACCCATTAACACAGTTTGGCCATGATGATTTATTCCAACAAGTGCCACAAGGGGAGTCTCATATCTATTAGACAAGCATGTGTTGTCAATATAAATGACATCGCCAAAGTAGGCACAAGATGCCCTACAATGTGAATCAACCCAGAATACATTCCTCAAATGCCCTTCATCATTCAAATCCATTAAGTAAAAGAAGTTAGGATTGGTCAACTGCATACGGCAAAGGTAGTTATAAATGGCTTGTGAATCACCCTTTCTAAGATTGAGCTGATTTGGATGCTCGGAAAAATTCCTAACTTCCCTTGCATTGCTATTTGGATTCCCATTACCCCCAGCATCTATTACTAATGCCCGATACAACTTGATTGTTCGCACTTCAGCATCAGAACTCGACTGCAACTTCCTTTTCGTTCCAGAGCCCATCTTCTTAATAGATTTATAAATCTTGGCACCTAGTAAGTGATTATGTTCAAGCGTTACCTCAAGCACCCGCCATCTTTTCGAATCCATAACTCTCATCCTTATCATAGCAGGACAACCAGTTCTAGTTTCCTTTCGAAGACGGTTAACATCTTTGACTCTTTTAAAACCCTGGCTACTACAACAAAGTACAGCACCATACTTCTCCCTACTGTTCCGCTTAAACCAAGAATTCTTAACCCTGACACAAAAACCAGCTTCTTTTGCATAGCAATTATAATAATTATATGCATCATCATAAGATTCAAACTCCATTCCAACAGCTGGAGCAACAAATTCTTTCTTTCCTTCAGGTAAACCATTTTGACCATCTAATTCAATTGGTCCACTATCTCTTTCTTTTAGAGCCTCACCGTTGCATTTCCCTTCGGGCAATTGGTCATTACTAAGAGAAGCTTCTTCTTCTTCCATCTATTATGCATATTAAGACAAAAACAAACAAAGCTCACATTTCGAACATGGTATCTAAGAAGCCTCCAAAATTATAGGGAAGACGGAAAGAAGGGCAAAATGGAGAAAATAAAAAGAACCCACACCAAAATTTAGTTCATTAAGTAAATTACGGACACTATTATCGCTTAACAGAAACCATAGGTCAAAAATTGAGCATGCCAATCGAATTAAAAAGAGAGTAAAAGGAAAAAAAAGCAAAGAGGCAACGTACAGCTAACCTGGGTGCTGCGAGAACGTCGTCGTTCTGGTCTTCTGTTGCTGATCTGAGCCTCAAATTGGAGAAGAAGGGGAAGGGGAGTAACACAGGAAATGGTGGATTTGAAACGAGAAGAAAGACGAGCAAGTGGTCTGGTCGGTCAAGTTCGGAAAAGAGAAAGGGCACTTTGGGTAACCACAAAAAAGGGTAAGTTAGTTGGGTTGGGGTATAATAGATTTTTATAAGCTCATCGGCCTATTTGAAGTACTGAGAGCCCATATATGAAGGACAGAACATTTTCTAAATTAAATTTATTCATTTTAAAAGAGCTTTTGGTGTCTGTTACTAGGTATATTTTATTCAGAGATAATACAAAAATACCTTATGACACTAAATAACAACATATATAATTTACGACACTAATTTTATCTGTACGTGATGTTAACGTAAAAAGTTAAAAGTAAAAATATTACATGACCATATTTATATAATATATCATTATCCGATGACATAAAATGACATCAATACCATGCAAAATGAAATGACAAATGAGAAATGACGTTTAAAATAACAACAGTTAGTTAATTATCAAGCATAACAACCTATTTCACGTTTATCTCAAAATCAAAACCAAAACCAGATAAAAAGGTTTCAGCATTTCACTTTAATTATCAAGGTGTAAAGGTGAAGGATTGGGGAAGAGACATAGCTTGATGTATACCTAAGAAGTTTGGCTGTGTACAAACAGGCAAAGAGATTAAGAGATGCTACAAAGAATTATGTATGTAACTATTGATTGATAACTATACATGCTTGTCTGCTACAAGTCGAACTTTATTCAGAGATTCTTTAAATGCTTGCCATGCAACCATATAATGATCTTGGGATCTCATCCCTTCTTCAACAACTTGCATTGAGCGTCTGTACAAATGATCAAACCACTGAACTGGGTTGGTAATATCAACATTATTGGATCCAAGATCTGGTATGTATAGCCGCTTAAAATCTTTCCTCCATCGCGACAAGATATACTGAAAAGGGATTTCCTCCAAACCATTGTAGTTGAGGACATACAAACCATGTCGACAAAGGTACCCATTGAAGTTAAAGCAACTGCATATGCAACGGATTTCCATTCCAGCTTTATCGTACATGACCTCAAAGTTTCTCATATCCCTCTGATCTCCTTCACCCTCACGTTCTTTAATCATGTATGTTATGACTGGTCCATTAGCATTAACTTGTGTTATGCTAAAACACGAAGTCAACATCACGACCTCATCTTGGAACCTCCTGAATATTGAATTAGTATACAACTTTGAAAGCTGTATTTCATAATAGCATCTTGTTTTCAACATGGGATCTGAATCTCCTGATTCAAGATCATCAAGTGCTTCTCTTTTATGCTTCTTTTGCAAAATTAATTCATACATGTCAAAAAATTCTTCCAAAGAGGTTTGCTTATGCACATAACCATCAAAAAATGAACTCATGGACTCACCACTCTGGAAACTGCACATTCCAGCAAAAAATGTATCTTTAAGGTAAACCGGAGCCCAACGCTCTCTTTCCTCATACAGACTACGGAGCCATGCATGGTCAACAATTCCAAACCGCCGAATCATATCATCCCAACCCATTTCAAATTCATCCACCTTTAGAGAGTCATAGACTATCCTACTCAATATCATTTGGAAGACACCAGATTCCTGCAACTCTCCCAAATTCTCAAGAATGCTTTGCATGATGTGTGACAAATGCAGTCGATGGTGAGCCCTGGGAAACACCTCTGAAATTGCACCTTGCATGGCCCTGCACTGGTCTGTGATTATTGTTTGTGGAGGGCGACCAGACATACAAGTAAGCCATGCCCTAAATAGCCAAACATATGTTTCAAATGTGTCATCAGCAAGCAAACCACAGCCCAACAAGATAGACTGGCCATGATGATTTACTCCAACAAATGCCACAAGAGGAATCTCATATTTGTTTGACAAGCAAGTTGTATCAATTTTGACCACATCACCAAAGTAACCATATGCAGCCCTAGACCTAGAATCTATCCAAAACACATTCCTTAGATACCCTTCATCATTGAGATCCATCAAGTAAACAAAATTAGGATTAGCAAGCTGAATGCGGCTAAAATAATTATATATTATTTGGGAATCTCCTTTCTTAAGCTTCAAGCGCTTAGAACGATCAACATTATCACTAATTTCGCCTTCAAGCGAGTTCGAGCTTCCATAACCCACTGGATCAACCACAGGTGTACGGTATAACTTGATTGTCCGCACTTCTACATCCACAGCTGGCTCCACCTTCCTTTTGGCCACAGCATCCATCTTCTTGTGTGACTTACAATTTTGTGCTCTTTCATGGTCGAAAAGGTGATTGTGTTCCAGTTTGACTTCATCCACTCTCCATCTATTAGATTCCACTAACCTCAACCTTATCATTGCAAGACAGCCAGTTCTTGTTTCCTTCCTACGACTGTTAGCTTCTTTGATTGTTTTGAAGCCCTCACAGTTACAACAGAGCACAGCTCCACGCTTCTCTTTGCTGTTACGCTTTGTCCACGAAGATTTCACCCTGATTGCAAATCCTAATTCCTTAGCATAGCAGTTATAATAATTATAAGCATCATCATACGATTCAAATTCCATCCCTACAACTGGTGGTGGATAATCCTTTCCTTGAGATATGCCATTTTCAACAGCAACTGCAGTTGTATCATCCCCATCATTTTCATGATTGTCTTCAATCTCAAGCATTTGGTCACAGTCCTGAAGGCCATTGCTTTCAATGTCAAGGCCATTTCCTTCTATCTCAAGGCCATTGCTCTCAATATCAATGTCATTCCCTTCAATTTCAAGATCATTTCCTTCCATTTCAAGCTCATGGCCATCATCCTCAAACAGCTGCTCACTATTTTGAGAACCTTCTTCAATCTGAAATGAAAAATCCACCCATTAATATCATCGGATGACTGCAACTTAGAGAACATACAAGCAGGATACATGAACCAGCAACTTGCAGACAAAGATAATGCATAATCCCAGCAATTTCAACTCTTTCCTACATATTTCCTCTAGGATTTTAACTTTAAGAACTGTTACAACTAAAAATTAGGAAAGCAAACAAACAAATACACAATAAAACACTTACTTTTTCGTAGTTACCCCTGTTACCGTTTTTAGCATAAAACATGTTCTAAGAGTAAAGAGCAGTCCTTATCAATATTACTGCTTAAAAAACATAAAAATTTGATATTAATTGCCCTTCTCTGATTCCTAATCATTTGCAAAGAAAACCGGTCCATAAGGTCCAAGTGCATAAGAAATGATTCCGGTGATGTACAGTCTGTTTCAAAACAAAAGTTGTTATCAATACTTTCTCTCATCAGGTAAGGCACCAGGCATTCCCTTCCTATAATGATGGATTCAACCCTTGACCCCTAACAGTTAGTAACAATTCTTCAAACTCTCCCTCCATTCACATCTTTTAACAATCTTGTAGTTAATAATTAAAAATGGAACATTTAATGGTGCTCTAAAAGCAAACATAGTATGAGCATTTCCAAATAAACTGGAGGGAGGCCGAATTCCTCCATGAAACTTAGTAAAACACGCTCATTTCATGTTAATTAAAAGAACAGCAAAATGAAAAATTCAATTGAGTTTCCGTGCTAAAATTCAGGAGCTAAAACCCTAGAAATGCAGGGGAGGGAGGAATTATAACCTCACAGGGGGAAACATGGGAATCGGAAACGACAAAGGAGGAATTGGAGGGGAGATCGAGAGGGGGAACGTACCGTGATGTCGAGGTCGGGAGAGGGAGACAAGGCCTGGTGGTCGCTGGGAGAGAACGTGCTATCGTCGGCCATGGTTAGAGTGAGGGTGAGGAGCCTTGCGTCAAAGTATGAGAGGTTAGTTTTACCCTAGCCTCGAACTCCACTTTGGGTTATTTTGCGGGGTTCGGTCCTTTGCTTTTGCTGAATTTACCTACCGAGTTGATGCAGACGCAGTAATAGTCATGAGTGTTTCATTTGTGGAGTTCTCTTTTGGTAAATATTGGTAAGTTCAGGGGCTTATTGTGATTTTGAAGTGAATCCTTCTGGTGGAGCTAGGAATTCCGTGGTTCTGTCGTGGATGTGTTAGATTCACGTGATTACGTTATTGTGTTAACACGAATTTGTGACATTCTATTTAATTTAATTATATAAAGTTATTATTACAAGAAAAAAAGATAATTTATATTTAAATTTATTTCTATTTTAATATTTTTAATAAAAAATTTTAAAATTGAATAAATTTTGATATTACTTATTACAAATTTATATTTTTAATTCAAATTATATATTTATTAAATAAAAAAATGTCAAAATATCATATTTATTATAATATGAGATCTATAATAATTATATTATTACATCGAATATCACAAGTTCATATTTTTAATTTAATTATAAATTTTTTATTTTTATTTTTCTGGTCCTTAATTTATTGAAAAAAATTAAAGAGAGTAGAATGGTGGTGGACGTTTAGTTAGTTAGAAGCAGTGGCAACGAAGCGAAGAAAATGGCGGGGACTCTTCTGCTCTCTCCTCAGCCTCTCACCCTTCCAAAATTCTCAGTCTCCGCCAAGAAACCATTGATCAACGGCCAAAGAGCCACCAAATTGGTCACCAGAGCTAGTGCTACAGAGAAGAACGATGACAAAAGCAAAGACGACAAAGGCTTCATTCCCTTCGGGTTCGTCACCGATAACCCTTCCAGCCGCAGCGCCATTCAACTCCCCGAAACTCCTGCTGAGGACGGCAATGTCGGCCAAATGCTTTATGTAAGTAAAATTACAGTGAAGAAATGAATGAAATCTCATTCACAGATCGAACTTTTGTTTTTGTTAATTTCTTTACCCAAATGCCAGAGGATTGAAGACAAGGGAAAGGAGTATGGGTCGTACATCAAATCTGGAAAGTTTAGATGGTTTGTGAGAGAAACTGGTAAAAGTTTTCACTAAATTGAATACATATCCCTTGGATTGCTCATTGTTTCAAAGTAATCTTGTTGATTCGTTTTGGTCCCCTGTAGGGTCCCCTCAAAGCCGACGTGGAACAGTTGTCTTCCTTCATGGAGCTCCAACACAGTCCTATAGCTATCGGGTTGTAATGTCACAGGTTGTCTTAACTCACTGTAATGTCGTTTTTTTTCCCATTAATTTGGTTGTTGTCTTAAAGTTCCTTTCATAATCAAGAATTTGAGAATATCTGAAATTTAGGGTGTAGGACATATATCATCTACATAGAGGAAAATTAATAGCCCTTGGTATAGTTGATTACTTGTATTCCTCATTGACTGCCTCTTTGTCACAAACGAGAAGGGTATATTAGTTTATCCAGGTAGCTATCTTCCTGTGTTTGTTTAAATGATTGAAAGCAGCAACTTTACATAAGACCATTGTTATGATTTAGACCTTAATGCAAACCAAACCATAGTTGCAGCGGAATACAATCAAACTTAACCAATTTATAATAATTTTTATACTAATTATACTAATTTTAGGCAAACTTTAAATCTTAGTATCAAGCTTAAAAATAAGAGACACCAAATATGCTTAAGAATCAAGACATAAAACCCGACAATAATTTTGAACAAAGACAAACAGTGACCCTGCCTAATTCAGCTTTCTGTTTTCTTTTGTATAGATGTCAGATGCTGGTTTCCACTGCTTTGCACCTGATTGGATAGGATTTGGTTTCAGTGACAAACCACAGCCTGGATATGGCTTTGATTACACAGGTTTTTGGACATATAAAGTATTAAGTTAAAACTAGTTACTATATTAGAATACTTTTCTTGATTTGTGAGATCATTTTCTGAAATGATAAATATTTAATGTTACAGAGAAGGAGTTTCATGAGGAACTTGATAAGTTACTGGATGTCGTGGGAGTCGAGTCTCCGTTCTTTCTAGTGGTTCAGGTTTGAAAATATTTGCAGAAGACATGCTATACAGTGCTGTTAGCCTGTTAGAATAAATCTGTATGTAGCAATCTGCGAAACTGGTGTCAACATGCTTGCAATCTGCAATGAAACATCTTTCTACTTGTCATGTAAAATGTTCTTCTAGTGTTTCACAAAACAATACCTAGATCTATGTTTCTGGGACTTATAGTATATCTAATATGCTTCTTGTACTTCCTTGAAGGGGTTTCTTGTAAGTTCATATGGATTGACATGGGCATTGAAAAATCCCAGCAAGATTTCCAAACTAGCAATTCTGAATACTCCATTAACAGTCTCATCTCCTATTCCTGGACTATTCCAAAAACTAAGGTTTGGATCTCATTGTACAGATAATGACTGCTTACGATTCATTGTATTAATTACTCGCATCATTCAGATAGTACTGAAATTGATATATTTTCATCTGTCTACAATGCCATGGCTAATGTATGTTGAGAGTCATAATCTTTCATGAAACACATATGATTGCTTATTTTTACAGTTAATTGAAGGAAAAAAAGTGCCAATTCTTGATTGCACATCTGGCCAAAAAGTCTAGTAGATCAGGATTTAAATAGTTGCTCTTATGTAAATGGTGAACACCAATAAAAATGGTTTTTTTGAATTAAAAGAAGCATGGAAACAGTCTTTATCTTTTTCCATGATGAATAAGATATTTCTCAGACAATTCTGAGGTGGATGAAGTTGGTGACAGTTCTTGCATAAAACAAATTAAATTTAGTTACTGCTATGGTACTTATTTGTACTTACTGGTTATTACTTAGAGATATCAGATTAACATCAGTTCTTCATATTGCCTATGATTGTGTGTTGTACTGGATATAATGCAATATTTATCGTGTGATCTTTTTCTTTTCTGAAATTGGTATGTTATCCAGGATAGGTTTATTACTGTGTTCAATTTAAGTCTGTCTTTCCTCTTTTTGTACTCTTGACATGTAAAAATTTCTTTGCTTTTCCCATATTCCTTGTTACTTCTGTGAATAAGACATTGAAATTGCTCTTTTGTGGCTTATGCAACATCATATTTAATTTTAAATGCTTTTATTCTTTTTGGTCAGTCATATTCTATCTGATTCAGTTAATCTAAATATAAAACCGTTACCTCAAGTTAAAAATGAGGAAGAGGTAGTCCATTTATCTTATGAAGCAAACAAGTTCACATGTTTGTCTTGTAACTTATTTTTGGTCGGTTGCTTCTATCTGTTCAAATTTCCTTTCCTCCATAATTTTTAACATTGTTGATGACATTGCAGTTCTTTTCTTTTCTTTTTTTTTTTAAAAAAGCTCTAGTTATATTCCATTGTATTCTTTATTTATGTTTGTCATTTTCATTTCCCCATTCTTTGTTTCTCACAGAATCCCTCTTTTTGGAGAATTTACTTCTCAGAATGCTGTCATGGCAGAGCGCTTTATTGAAGCAGGTAGCCCGTATGTATCCAAAGTAATATCTGGTATTTTGAGAATATTAATTCTTTAGATCAGAGCTTTAAATTTCCAGTAAAATGATCCTATACTTGCATACTTCAAGTAATAATATTGTAAATGATTATCTTAGTAAGCAAGAATAGTCTAGATATTTACCTTCATAGCAGCTAAACTCTCCATTGGTTACATTACTTATATCATGAATATGACTCACTTGTGCATAGTGCTCCCTATGATAATCAAGATTCGATAAACCATCAAAGATTAGTGAAAAAGCGTTTGATAATAACATTTGGATCATTAAAAAGTGAGGAAACATTTTATATTTATAAGTAGTTTTATTTTCACATATAAGTGCTACAGTTCACCATAAGATAAGTGAGATAACCTAAAGTGTGATGGAACATTTGTTTACTCTATTTATGAAAACTTAAAACAGAGGGAAAAGAGTAAATTGTTTTACGAAATCATAGTCGATATCTTTATGATGACACTGTTTTTGTGAGTTTCATAGAATTCTATTCATAGAACAAAAGACATGTCACTGAGCACAAGTTCTTGTCATAATGCATTGTGGATGCATAAGCTTGCTTATTAAAATGGTATTCTTCTAAGCATTGCTTGTTTCAGAGAGCTAAAGGAATTTCTGCAAAAATGTCTTTGGATATGAGAAAATATAATGCTGCAAATCTTGAGAACCACACAGCTATCAATTAAGTTATCAGAGAAACATAATTTTTTCTTCACTTAACAGTGGAAAGTTTGCATAATAACAACTTCCAAAGGAATTCACAATGAAGCACTGCACTGAAACCTTAAAGCTATAATTGGTGCTGATTATGAGTTAGTAGGTTTAACATTTATTTGCTGCTTAATGCCAGCTTCTTGTGGTATTGGAATTCATCAATAAATATGACCTTTCCCAATTAATCTTGATTTTTCCCCTTACCCAGATATTCCAGGCCTTCCTCTTCTTACTTCATGCTGACTTAACTTGAACAAAGTTACTCTTTGTCACTGGTAGAAACATGGTTCATTTTAACATGATTTAACAACCCAGGTTCATTTTGATCATCTTCTCCCACTTGCAGCCACTTCAATTTGTTCTCTTGATTATTTCCACAGCATGTAACGAGATTCAGATATGTGTATATATTATCTTGCAGCAGAACTTGGGTTATTACATTTTTATTGACAAAATAGCAAATGACTTTGACAGTTATGTGCTGAAGATGGAAAAGGCTGATGTGTATCGTCTTCCATATTTGTCAAGCAGTGGACCTGGTTTTGGTTCGTATATCATCCTTATATTATGGACCTGTAGACATTTATGAAATATTTCTGGTAGGTAGTACGAGTATCCATTTCATATAGATAACTAAGCTTATGGGGAAAGTGAGTGGCCATTCTTTTCTCTCTAAATTATCTACCTTATTATCACTTTAAGGAGGCAATATTTTCAATGCAATTGATTTTGATCAAAGCATAAGATAAATAGATATACTTATAGGGAGTCGTCTGTTAAAGGATTCACAGTCTTTGTCACTCTTAAAACACGTTTCAAACTGATTTCCAACTTAGGGTATGAGCGCTTTTTCATGAGATTTCTTTAATAGTAGAAAGTTGGTCATATTTAAAAGACATTCCACTAATGCAAATAATGGGATATGGCTGCCGCTTGTATGATTTTAACAATGAATATGACTGGAACTTAGCTCCTTGTAGCTTTAAAAGTTTCGATACCTATTATGGTGTTTCAGCACTACTCGAAGCTGCAAGAAAGATTAATTTTAGAGACATCTCAAGTCAAATAGCTGATGGGTTTGCATCTGGAAGGTATATCACTTTCCTGGATTGGCTTCAGCATTTGCTTATTCCTGATTCATGTTCATAACGCAGAAACTGATAATATTTTGTTACAATTTGAGCCGTGTCTGGTTTTTCTTTGCTAATATGGCTGCTGGATCATATGAAATATCAGTTCCAGGATAGTCCAGGATTAATTGAATGGTCCAGGATAGTCTGTAGCATCTTTCTCCGTGTTCCTGTATCTTCCATCCGCTACTTTCTGATATAGGATGCTGCATCTGTCATATAAAGTCTTAAGCAGGAAATGCTGTCTTACATTTTTCTTATTAAATGTTGTGAAACCCATAATAAAAATTTTCATTTAAGAGAGAATAAATGAACCCTTGATCTTGGAAGGTTATTTTTTCTTTTGTGAATTCTAGGGGTGTGAGACATTGCAGGATATCTGTTTTCTGCAGACAAGTATGCAATTAGCTGTATCATAACTTTGCACTTAACTATAACCCAACAGATTGCCTTCCTACAACCTAAAACATACTCATATCCTTTTAGTTAGGAAGAACTATTGTTTATAAATGAGTAGCAGTTCTTGTTGTTACTCAGAGTTGAAATAACATAAAATTGGTATTGCATTCTGATCCCACTTCTTATTCAGTCTTCCTGTTACTATATTCACTATCCTTCAATGCTCACATATTGATAACTTCAGATGGGATAAACCAATTCTGATTGCTTGGGGAATAGCAGACAAATATCTGCCTCAATCTATAGCAGAAGAGTTTCAGAAAGGGAACCCCAATTCAGTTGAGCTTAAGCTAATAGAAGGAGCTGGTCATATGCCACAGGAGGACTGGTACTCCCTTCATTACATTAACCATGTTTCAGCGTATTTTTGTACTGCATTTTTATTCATTTTTCTGATGCTATAAAGACCTTGATATTGATCAAATTAACAGGCCTGAGAAAGTTGTTGATGCTCTGAGAAGATTCCTCTAATTCCTGACTGAATCAATCGAATATCAGTAGTGGCCACATGCATGCAAGTGTTTATATGCAATTCCAGAATTACTTTGTTTGATGGTAAGATGCAATGCCTAAGCCTAATTGTCTTGCAAACCTTTTTTTGAAAAGTTCAGCTTGATGCAACCTTTCATTTGTAAAATTCCACACGGTAGAGATTTTATTTTACTTTCTCAAGTCTATTGTTGCCAACAATGTAAAGTTGGGAGCAGTTTTTTTTTTTTCTTTACCCTTGTTAGTTAGAGCAATTTATCATTTTTAACATAATACCTTAAAAAAACTCTTAAACTATTTTTAAAAATTCAAATAAATTATTATTTTTTTATTACATTCAATTAATCATTAATATATTTATTTTAAACCAAATAAACCGTAATGATTGATTAATTTTTATTAATCAAAACATTACTTATCATTATAACATACAACGCTAATATGATATGTTGACATGTTATAATAAATTATTACTTAACATGCCAATGTGATGGATGACACAACAATATAATATTTTTCACTTTTCATATCAATACTGCATGAATATAAAATGATAAATAATATTTTAATTAATGACAATTAATCAATCATTAATTATAAAAACATATAAAAACTTAATTAAATGTAATACAAGATAAAAACCTCATTTGCATTGTTTTGAATAATTTATAATTTTTTCAAACATTATACCATACTTTTTCTTTCCTGATGTCCTTAGATCAAAATATGTGATCAAAATGAGCAGCAATTAAGCTAAGCATAGGATTTTACTGCTTTAGAAACCTTAATACAACCAGAGAATGAAATCCCATTCTTCAAAGTATCAAGCAACAATAAGATTAGGCAGCTATTGACAGAGCGGCAGCAAACAGATTCGGAATTGACCTACTGTTGTTACAAGAACAGGGCTGAGCCATAAATACCTCTTACAAAGTGCACAAAACGCCAGCCCTTTCATTCTTCCGAAACTTGGGTAAGGGTTTGCCACAGCTATATGTGATGTCTTCTCAGCTACCTACTTTGCTGTCTTCTTTGGTTTTTTACCACTTTGATTGCTAACTACTTGCTTGGATGCATTGGAAGTCTTTGCTCGTTTGTAATTATTAGTTTTAGCCTTTCTAGGTTTCTTTTTTGCATCTTCGTCATCATTATCATCATCGTCGCTGCTACCATCTTCATTACCACCACTGTCATCATCACTCTCTTCGGATTTTCTCTTCGTTGGAGGCTTTTTACCACGACCTCTAGGGTTTCCCCTCTTTTTCGATTTGGCACCTTTAGTAGTTTCCTCTTCCTCACTTGTAGGTTTGTCACC
>NW_018397274.1:1573499-1604438 GCF_002168275.2 Theobroma umbraticum
CAAACGCAATTCTAAAAAAAAAAAGGTACAGAAAAAACAAATAAAAAAGTACGAGTATTTTAACACTAGTAAAAAGTAACTTCAAAACAGAACCGGAAAACAATGTCACCTCTTATATTGTGTAACAGCAACACCTTTTATATAAATAGCACCAGCCATCCCTGAAATTGATACAACCCACATTAATAAAAAATATAAAGTTCAAAATTCTAAAGAAAATGAGCACAAAATGAATTCATACGTAAAAGAATCGCATTTCTAGGGTTCTGAAGCGAAGCGTACCGAACTGGAAAGAAGGAAAAGGAGGGGAATCGAGGCGGAGCCAGAGGTTCTTGCCCTTCCGGTGAGCGGAGACGATGGTCTTGCCTAAGAGAGAGGACTCGAAGTCCGAGGCGGAGACTCCTTCGATGACTTTAGAGTCATTTGCAATAATAGCTTTCTTGATCTTCTTTCCCAAACAGTTCTCTTCTATCGCTCTTCTCGCCGCCTCTACCTCTGGAAGCTCCGGCATTGCTTTGCTAGGGTTTTGCTCTAGCTTTCGCGCGCTTTCTCCTTGATCTTGAGACTTGAGACGGTCAGTAAAGGAGCAGACGGAGGGGACAGTCAAAATGTGTTGACTACAAAATTTTGAAATTCGGAAAATTCTTTAAATATTAACTTTCTAGTTTATTTTATTTACCAGTGATATAGATATATTGAAAATGGATTTTTTTATAATAGTTTTAAAATTATTTTATTTTTAATTATATTGAATTAAGTATGCATCTTTTATTTTAAATCAAATAAATTTAACATCAAATAATAATAAAATAACAAAAGTTGTTTTGATTAATGATAATTAATTAATCGTTAATTGACTTATTTAGTTTAAAATAAAAAATATATGATTTTAATTAAATATAATAAAAAATAAAGATTAATTTAAATTTTTTAAAAATAGTTTAGAAATTATTTTATGTATTATAATTTTTTTCAATATATCAATTCATAAAAATTAATTTACTAATATATTTGTGTAATAAATATACCTACTAATCAATTGTTTTAAGTTTTTTTTTCATTAATTAATATCTGATTATCAATCAAAACTTAAGATATAATTTTATTTTAATGATAGCTACAATTACTTTTAAATAGAAATCTCAAAATCAAAACTTTTTTTAATTTAATTATAATTTTTAAATTTTTAAATATTTTTTATGATATTAAAGAGTAAGAAAAATAGTAGATAATATTAATTTATCATTATATTTTTTATACACTACTAATAAAAAATAATATAATATTTAAAAATTTTAAACTATTTAAAAAAAATTTATATTTTTATTACATTCAATTAAATGTTATATTCTTATTTTGAGTCATATAAATCTTTATATTTTTTATTTAAATCAAATAAATTTTTATAATTAATTATTAATTTAATCAAAATTACCATCCGTCATTCTTTTTTGCCTGACATGAGACATGCTAATGTATTATAATTATGATATAATATGTTAATATTTCATAATTGATGATGACATGAGATATGATAATGCAATCATGTGTTATTTTTTATGGTTCTCATCAATGTCATGTCAAAGTCACATAAATATAAAATGACAAGTAATATTTTGGTTAATAATAATTAATCAATTATTAATTATAAAAACTTCTATAACTTAAAATAAAAATACATGAACTTAATTGAATTTAATAAAAAAATAAAACTTATTTAAAATTTTTTAAATAATTTAGAGTTTTTTATAAACATTATACATTAAAAAATAAATAAAAATTTAAAAAATTTTGAAACAGCAACGTATTATACTTCTTCAAATTCATAACTTTGTGGTTCCATTAAGATATGACAAACCTAATTAATAAAACTATAGTATAGTCTACACTTTCTCCATCGCTCTTCATTGAATCATATATATTAGCTTTAATAAATAGGTGATGTCGACCCATCACCCATGCATTCCACGAACTATATGGTATCAGTCATATTGGAATGTTAATTGCTTGATATATTAAATGAATAATTCTTTAAAGCAATCATGCACTGAAAAAAAGGCCTACCTTTGAATCAAGAATTGAAAGGGCATAAGGTAGATGGATTTTAATTAATACTACTTTAATATTATTCAACGAAATCTTAAGTCAATTTCTTTAACCTATTTTAAGATCTTAAGTATTATGAACTAAAGTAATTAATAACTCCCAAACCAAATAGGATTAATTTAGTTCAAATTGAATTAGTCAAAATACCTTAATAGTCCCTATACTCATATATTTTATATACTTTAATTTTTTTATTCAAAATCGTAATAATTTAGTTGTTAAAAAAGACATAGTCATAGCATGGCATGGCATATCCGGTGATCGTCGACCGACAACCGACGTTCAGTGATTGATGAATAGTAATTGATGATGACGTCCAATAATTAGCGACTGGCTCTTAAAAGAGAAGGTGAGAGGAGAGAGAAAGAAAAAAAAGAAACAAAAAGAAAAAAGAGAGGAAATGAATGAAGAAAAGAAATAAAAGTAAGTGGTAAGGAGCTGGTTGTGTTTGCATGAGATTTTGAGTTCACATGTTATGTTAGCAATCGGTGCCATATCAGCGTCACGTTAGTTTTGTGAAAGGTAATTTTGAAAGAAAAATATTAAATGGATTAAATTAAAATAATTTTTAAAATTAAAAAATTAAATTGTTGTGATTTTATATAGAGAGATTAGAGTAAAGAAAATGCATGAGTATTGAGACTGTTGAAGTATTTTGACCGAATTGAATTCGAGATAAATGCTTTTTTATATATATTTTATAGGTATTATTATAATGTGTTTTAAACTCCACAAACAGATTTAAAATATACTCTAATACTGTATGTGTCAACCCCCAACTCTATTGGTAGAATTTAAAAACTTCATTGAAAGTGTATGGGATAATTTTTTTTTTTATAGACTTATTAATTTTAATATTATCGTGCATTACACAAGCAAACTTGTGGGGTTAAAATCAATACTTCTATGTCACTTGGATTGAAATTGTCATCACTTAATTTTAAGGGATATCCCAAAAAAAAAGGAATCACTTAATTTAAAAACTTGATCAAAAACTTAACCTTATTAATTAACCTAAAGCAATATCAATCAAATATTATAATTTTGTAATATTTTAAAGTATAAACCATATATCCAATCATTTGCGTGTGAGCTATCTAGTTTAGGGTTGAGGGTTTAAGGTTAGAATTGTCAATGATCATGTGCAAAACGTTTTGAAGCGTTGATATTTAAGACGAAAAAACCTTTAACATTGAAAAGGACTACCATGATCATCGTCATTGTCATAATCAAATGCATATGTTCTATTACTATAGAATGATTAAGATGTATTATATGATTTCTAATTGGACAATCTCAATTTCTCTGTATTGGAAACTTTTTTAGTTGGATATACCAACCAAGAGTCCTAACATATGTAGGATTCTCCCCTTTCTCAAAGCAATCAAATCCATTTTTGTCACCACCCACTCCCATTTACTTTCCACTCCTAACACCCTTCACCTTTTTCCTACATCTTTACCACATGCTTCAAAACTGCCTATCTTAGCAACATTGTGGGTTGAACAATATTGTACGCAACTTTTTCCCCATGCATGTGTTTTTATTAGGCCTATGAATTTATGGGGGGTTGGCAAGTCCTTTTGTCATTATTCTCTTTGCCCATTGCATCATGGTTCATGACTAAGTCATGAAAAGTTTGTCCATTTCATATTAACATAGAAAAATCTATTCAAATAAAAAAATTCATCGGATTAATTAATTAACCAACATTATTTACATATATATATATATATATTACGTTAACTTCTTCTTTGATAAGATCATCAATCGACTTGTGAGTAGATCGAGAAACATAGTGAATTTGCCATCTTCTTAGTTGAAGTTTTAAGGTTTCAATATGCAATACGAATAATTAACGAAAAAACATATTAAGCATATCATTCTGTTAAAACATTTAAGATTTTAATATGCAGTATGAATAATTAAGGAAAATACATAGTAAATAAATTATTTTTACAAAATCAATTATAAATATATTGAATAAAAAAGTGCCATGTCATTGAATTTGACCTCATCAAACGCTTATTGTCACGCTAGTACATATTGAGTCCACTGCCACATTGGCACGTGTTGAAAATGATGTAAAACACTTAAATGTTCAAACATTTAAATATTCAATTTTACTTTAATACATAATCGATAAGATTATGGCAACTATCACGTGAGGCATGTCTCTTCATTTGTAGGGATTATGGACCTATATTGTGCTAAAGGTAATGTAAATACATGCGATTAATGGCTACCTTGTCCATAGAGAAGTCAAAGAATAGGGATAGTACTTACTTTGATACCATATTAAATTTTTTAGATAAACATTTAATTTAAAATTAATTGACTATAAATATAAAAATTCTTATTATATTTATATATCTAATATACTCTAAATTTAACAATTGTGAGGATTTTGTTTATTATCACTTCAATACAAATTTTACAGACAACTTCAAACATATATACCCTAAACTACTTGATTTATCCATGAGATTTAATCATGTAATTAGTCGTAGAAATTCAGAACGTTTTTTAAAAAACGTTATACCTTATAATGTAACTTTTAAAAATTTTTAAAATATTTGTATATAGTTAATTTTAATTATCTATTGAAAACAATATTTAAACATTCCCATATGAACTTTAAGGTAAAAAGATATATGGGAAAAAGAATTGGAATACGGAATGATTAAAGTGACTAAATCCAAGCACTAATTACCACTTAAAATGTGACAAAATAGGGATTTTGAAGAATTAAGTCACACCCACCCAAAGGTCAAGGTGGCCAAGGTCCTTTAAGATCCCTTCTTAAATGTGCCAAAAATTAACAATCTCTCTCTCTTTTTATCTCTATAGGATCTTGCATAGTATACCCTAACCTAGCCCACCCCATTCCCCCTCCCATCCTGGCCTCAGCCCTCAAGTGGGAAGGCGAAACCAACGTCTGATAAAACAAAGCTGCTCGGTCACGACCTGCAACCCACCAACAATCCTCCACGTGGCCTTCTCTCAACGGTCGTTTCCTTTTCCATTCCCCACCACAGCTCTATCTTTGTCCTAATGTGTTATAATAAGTTGGATGAGGGGGCACTTCTCGAAATCACATGGCGTACGTCAATCTAGAAAGAGAAAGAGGGTGGGAAGAGGGGGCTGGGTGGGCAAAGCAATCAAGCTTTTAGCAACAAGTAGAGGCTAGGATTGCTCACAAATCCATAAGACTACTGAAAAGCCCTTATCTTATCATCTCCCACACCTTTTCACAAGATTTCCTAGCTCCTCCCTTTCAAAGGAAAAAGGTCTTTCCTTTTCTTGGCATCCCTCATATCTCTCTTCTCTATTTTCTGCACGTAGTCAACAGCTCAACGCATTGCTGAGGACTTTGAACTGAGATTCAGCTGCAATTTCAGTGAAGTTGTTGAGTAGCTGAAACTTTTTTGCCAAAATAACTGTTCTTAGAAAAGGGTGATAGAAGATGGCCCCAAGGTCTGGCAGGGGCAAGTCGAATAGAGCAAAAGCAGAGAAGAAGAAGAAAGAGGAGAAAGGTAAGCAAACTTTTTGAGTTACAGTAAAGAAAGAATATCTCATGTTTCTGATACCCTTTTTTTCACTTTGATTCTTTTGATTTTCCTATATATTTTTCTTGATCTTTTTGTAGTTGTTCCAACTGTTTTTGACATCACTGTCATTACTCCTTATGAATCACAAGTTATACTCAAGGTATGCTTTGCTTTTCCCTTTCTTTTCACTTTATATTTGTCTCCCCTTTTTTTCCCCTTCTTTTAAAGTACTATAATGATTGCATTTCCATTGAAAAGCATTAGCATTTCTTCAATGGAATTAAACTGAATACTAATAAGCTTAAATCACCAAATTATGGGAAATTCCTTGAAGGGTATCTCCACTGACAAGATACTTGATGTAAAAAGGCTGTTGGCTTCCCATGTGGAGACGTGCCACCTTACAAACTATTCTTTAGCTCATGAGGTGAGCATCTCTTAACTTTCAATATGTTTTCCTAATAATTATTTAATCAATTGAACTGTAATGCAACTATTCTTTTTGGGTTTTTGTTTTTCTTTAAATGGTTAGGTCAAAGGGAAGAGATTGAATGACAGAATAGAAGTTGTTACTCTGAAACCATGTTTGCTCAAAATGGTTGAAGGTAGGTTAAGCTCCTTACCAAAAACTTAAACTGTGCTATGATGGTCCTTTCTGATAAGGGTTTGATATACTTTAGTCAAAGATCAATCCCCTCCATCTGTTTTATTCTTTGTCTCTATACGAAGGCAACTTGCATAACAAAGCAGCTACTTGACACCTGAAGAATGGGTTTCTCTCTTAAAGATATTTGTTTATATTGAGTGGGGAGGGGGGGGACAAGCAAAGAGGGGCCAGGATCACATGTAGGAGACAGACAAATCTTGAGTCGGAACCATTAATTAATAATGTAACTTTCCTATTGAGAAGAGCAATGACTGAGGAGCTTGTCTTTTCTCTTTACCCTCCAACCACCACTAGAGATACCCTTTACTTTAAATTTAATGAACATTTTTGTCCAACATACAAATAATCATTAATTTTTCCATGATCCCATTGAGGGCATTGAACTGTTCATATTATATTAAACCATGGGTTAATCAGCTAAATATATACCATAAATTTCTGAAATTTATTTAGCCTTAGTAATCATATATCATATATTGGATGCCAGAGATGATCCCCTGGAGACATCCAATCTTTCTTATGATCAGCTCATTGTTGGTTTATTGGCAGGACAATTGCATTAATTTTGGCACACTCTTCTATATTCTAATCTATCTTCCTTTTGCATTTCAATATTATAACTTCTATTTTATTATTATTGTTGGGAAATATCAAATTCCAATTGTCCAAATAAATATTTATGGTTACATTCACTAACTCATTTCATTTTTTTTCTTGGATTTTATGAAATTATTATTCTTAGATCTCCCTCTTAATTTATTTGATATTGTGAACCATACTGCTCAATTTTTTTTTAATTTATTTGTTTGTAAAATCGAAAACGTATGAGGTTAAAGTCAAAGTTTAGAAAATATTATTTTTCTTATTTTTGATATAATTATTTTGTAATTAAGACCTTAAAAATATTATTTTCTTTATATTTATACAGAGGTTTATATTTTACTTTTATAAAATAAAAAATAAGTGGAAAAATAAAAAGCAAATCTGCAAGTCTGCAAACTGACATTGTTTAGTCAAAATTAAAAAGACACGTTTTGCACGAGAGAACTTAATTGTTTAAACGGACAAATATTAAATTGACCAAACACTTGTGCACTAATTTCAATTCCTGCCACTGTGACGCAGAGGACTACACCGAGGAATGTCAGGCGGTGACTCACGTGCGGAGACTCCTCGACATCGTAGCGTGCACCACCAGGTTCTCGAGGCCCAAACGAATCCGATCACAATCAACATCAGCGTCGTCCGATTCAAAATCCAAAAAGATCAATCGTAGGGCCCAGCAGCCCAACAACAGCGCTCCACCTCCTCCTTCGCCGTCCGATGGAGGAGTTGAACCGACACCACAAACGACGTCGGTTTCGGCGGCGGTCTCGGAGAGCATGGACATGGCCGCCATTCATCCTACCCCGAAATTATCGGAGTTTTACGATTTCTTCTCTTTCTCTCACCTCACTCCTCCCATTCTCAGTAAGTGCCATGTATATTATATATATATATTTTCTTGCCAGACGTAGCGAGGGGAACGAGATAGAAAAATGGACGTATTTACTTTTTAGTTTTCCGAGTCTAAAATAAGCCATACTTAACATTTGTGTGTCTCTAAGAATATTTTGGGAATTGAGAAATGATCTTATAAATGTTGTTTACAGAGGAGCCAATCATCTGCTTGGAATAAATAAAATTAATATCTATGGACATTACATCTAAATGTCATGGTTTACTATGTTTGAAGCCTTTGAAAAGGATTTAATTCTATAGTGTTCACTATACAATATTCAAATGAATTATATCATAAGATGCGGATTGATTCGCAAAAGGAAATGAATTCTATTGTAAAAATTTTCATACCAAAAATAGTTACTACAAATGGAAGAAAACAAATTTAGTTCTTTCAAATGAAGAAAAAATTTCAGTGCACTATTATTTGTTAGATTTAATTGAGTTGTATTTTTGAAACTTAAACTTGTAAGTAAGCAACAAAAAAGATGTGATTACCCTCACTCTTTTTTCCCTTTTTTTTTTCTATATGAGAAGAAATGTAATTTCTGTTTTGTATTTTTTTTTTCAATTTTTTTTTTCATTTTTTAATTAATAAAGTTCGTTTTGTTACATTTACTAAGTTTGACTTTTGCAGATTTAAGGAGATGTGACCCAAAGGATGTAGAAGAGAGGCGTGATGGAGACTATTTTGGAATGCAGGTATAATCTCACTCTGCATGCTAATATATGTTCTTATTGGCGAGATACATTTGCATTTACTGGTGCTTGCTACAATGTGTAAGCCTTGATATAGAGCATATATTGTTGGTGCAATTGTTTCCCAAATATTGTTTGAGGCTTTACTGCAGCTCATGGTGATAGTTGTGGTTGGTTCTTAATATTATAATAATGCATTGCAGTGAAGTGGTGAAAATGTTCTTTCTTCTTTCTCTTTTGCCAAAAGAAACTCATTTGCTCTATTTTGTTATTTTGACCTCTTAAGTCGTTGATACGTACTCTAGACAGTTAAATGATGATACTTTAATAGTGTTGTTCTTGTTGTATTTTTAACTTACTTTCCTTTTCTGTATGCTGTTGATTTTGTTGATTTCATATTTCTCCTGCTACTGCTTTTACTGATATGGCAAATGTAATATTGTGTGCAGATAAAAATCTGCAATGGGAAGCTAATACAGGTGGTTGCATCAGCAAAAGGGTTTTGTTCTATGGGAAGCACTTTTTCCAGAGCCACAGTTTGTTAGATCTTTTGCAAAATCTCAGTCAAGCCTTTGCCAATGTGGGTACTGTTTGTCTTTAATTGCTAAGCTTCCATGAGCATCGCATATATATTGATTCGAACCAATTGCCAAATTAGACAAGGGTGAAGAACTCTCTGCTTGCTTTATATTGTTTGCAAAATTTAAATCTTGTTAAGCAGCTTCTAATATGTTCTGAAATTCTAGTGTCCCCCCTTTCTAGAGGGAAGAAAAAGATTGGTTATGTTTGCAAATGTTGACTTTGAATGAGGGTTGGTTTGGGTGAGATTTAGGTCCATCGTTTTGTAGGCAGGTTGGTAGTGGTGATAAAATTTAACAACTCTAATTGGGTCAGGTTTGGTCTGGCTGAGTATGTATTTTTCAGGTAGGATTCTAGTGAACAAAAATAAAATCTGATCAGACCTGACCCACTGCCATCCTTGATTGTCAACTATTGAACAGTGTTTTTATATTAACAGTTCATGCCAATATTTTGCGCAGCTTGTAGGTTGTGTCTGTTTGTATGTTATCATAGATGAATACTCACATGCTTTTTATCTTAAGGGAAATGCCTAAAGAGAAAGAGAAGTCTCACCATGTTGGCTTTTCTTGCACTATAAATTTGGATCAACTTTGGTCAAGTGACGTAACAAATCTGTTAACTGACCAGTGTAAAGTTTGTTGTGGCCTGACATGACTTTTTGTTGTAGCTATCATGTCTTGCTTATTTGTTATTTTAATTTGTTTAACTAGTTAATTTGTGATTGATATGCTCTTGTAATTGATGCAGGCATATGAAACCCTTATGAAGGCTTTTCTAGAACACAATAAGGTGACCTTTTGTTTATTTACATGATAGGTTATTATACCTTGCAAAACATGACATCTCGAAAAGCAAGGTTTGCAAGCTCTGATGTTTCTTAATGCATTTTTGCTTCCAGTTTGGTAATCTTCCCTATGGATTTCGTTCAAATACATGGCTTGTCCCTCCCCCTGTTGCTGAGTCTCCATCAAACATCGCCTCTTTTCCATCAGAAGATGAACTCTGGGGTGGTAATGGAGGAGGCCAGGGAAGAAATGGTGAATATGATCTTTGGCCATGGGCTACAGATTTTGCGATATTGGCTAGCCTTCCATGCAAAACTGAGGAGGAGAGAATTGTTAGAGATCGCAAGGCCTTTTTGCTTCATAGCCGATTTATTAATGTCTCAATCTTTAAAGCTGTTGCTGCGATACAGCGTGTTATGAATTCCAGGTTAAATACCAAGGACACTGTAAATTGCAATCTGAACTCAGTCCTTCATGAGGATCATGTAGGTGACTTGTCCATTATAGTAAAACATGATCTGGGAGATGCAAATTTTAAACCTGAGGTAAAAGTTACTGGCTGTCAATCATCTGACATGACTGCCGAGGAGATTGCTCAAAGGAATTTACTTAAAGGGATAACTGCAGATGAGAGTGTAGTTGTTCATGTAAGTCCCATTTCTCCATGTTGTCTACATCATTGTATTCTTTTCTTCCTCTTCTTCTAATGAATTTTAATTTCTTCCCAAAAATGACCGAGGCATTGGCTAGTTATCTCTGTCCCCCTCCCCCCTTTTTCTTCTCCTCCCTCGTCTCTCTGAATATATGTTGTCCATGCTTTGCATGCTACTCCTTTGTCGTCAATATCATTCTTTGTTCTTTTTACTTCCATTGCAACTTCTAACAACAATCTGATTTGTCACCTGAGACTCACTTTGGTCACTTTTATTTCCCTCACGCCCCCTTCTTGCTTTGTACAAATATGTGTCTATGCATATCAGACCGTGTACTCATGCATAAATTTGTCCAGAAACAAATGTTATTATCATGTTCTAGTTTTTTCCTGGAAATCTCAACTCAAAAATACCTACGTCACCCTGTTTCCAATGACAGAACCAATTAAAACCTTATTTTCACACTACCAGATGCTGGCATATGCTTTTTACTATCTCAATCAATATCCTCTTTGTTCTTCTCTTCCAGTGCCTCAAAACTAAACTCATCAACTGTCTTTTGTGTAGTCTGCTGATCTTTATCACATATGGCCAAACCTTGTTAGTTGGATGAAAATTCAAGATTATGTGTAATGGTGGAAGTTTCAATTCAAAAGCCTTTTCAAGTTCAAATTTGTTGCTTTCACTAAGCAACATAATAACCATCTTGCAGGATACTTCCTCATTGGGCACTGTCATTGTTAGACATTGTGGGTACACTGCAATTGTAAAAGTTGTTGGTGATGTGAAGAAGGAAAAGTGTGATGCTAAGGACATTGAAATTGATGATCAACCAGATGGGGGAGCTAATGCTCTTAATATTAACAGGTCTGTACTTTCAGCTGATGCTCTCATTTTTATTTCATGTATATTGCACACGATTGCTAGTTGGATCCTTAGGTAGGGCATGATAGTGGCATGATTACTTTGTTCTCATTACCTTTCACATTGTATTAATCATGGTCCATTACATATAATTGTTGCCATCCATTCTGGTTAATTAAGCTTTATAGTTGCCTGCTATCTGCTAGGGTCTCTAATTGAAATGAGACATCAACGCTTTTCTGCCATGAGAAGACGATAAAACAGGATGTCAATTGATTTTCTCAAGTGAGGGAAGTCTTATATTTGCAGTTAAGAATTTGATGAATGGACAAAAGAATACAAAATGAGTGCATGCAAGAGATATTCCATCTGTTGAGTGGTTTTTACACAAGTCAAGTAGGTTTTGGGGATTTCTTGTGGCCTTATATAGACCTAGCAATTTTAGACACAACACGTTAACACGACACGGGAAGACACAGGGTTAAACAGGTTTGGGTTTAGCCTGAACGTGTTTCGTGTTTAATCGTGTCTGACACGATAAGACACGAGTAACACGTTTAAAACGTATTTAAACACGTTTAATTAATCGTGTTAATCCTGTTATCATGTTTAAACGTATAAATGTGTTTAATCGTGTTATCGTGTTTAAACGTGTATACATGACACTTTTATCAACTTGTTAAAAATTAATAGTCAAAGATTATTTTAGCCTTATTTAAATAATTTTGAACAGTTACTTTAATAAGATTTTAAATTTTATAAAGATAATAATGTAATTATGTCCTGCCTAAACCTTAATTTTAAATTTTATTTTGTTATATTTGATGTTATTGTTATTTCGTTTTGTTATAAATGCTTTTATAATTATTGATTTTAAATTTAAATAATAAAATTATATTTAATTGTAAATATTTTTATTTAATTGTGTTAAACGTGTTATTAATTGTGTCGTGTTATAGATTGACACGTTTAACAAACATGTTAATCGTGTCGTGTCATGTTACACGGTTATTAAACGTATACCTGTATGTGTTTCAGATTTAAGACATGAATAGTATTCATGTCATGTTCATGTATAATCTTAACGTGTTTCGTGTCTAATCGTGTCTGATACGTTTAAGACACGAAAACACGAATTGCCAGGTCTAGCCTTATATTTATTTTGAGCCTTTACCATTGCCAATTCATTTTTGGGTGGTAGCTTAACATGTTATCAAGAGTCGAGGTTATTGGTTCCTCATTTGTCATTTGTTATTTGTTATCTTATTTAGTGGCCTACTTTTGTTGTCCACGTGGTAAGCGCACTTCTTTCAGTTGTTAGAATAGGGCTATGTGTGAGGGAGAGTGTTAAGTTGTGTTATATTGAAGGTTTTGTTATGGCCCCGTAGTGAAGTTCTCTCCAGTTATTGCCAATTGTTTTTAGATTTGATGCATAATGACCTCTAACAGCGTTGTCCTAATAAATTAAAAGGGATGTACTATTGATCCATCTGTTTTGCTAAACTTCCATGATTTACTATGTTTTACCTGAGAACAATAAGGCCACTATGTAGTGATTAAGTATTGAATTTATTGCAGCCTAAGGGTTTTACTTCACAAGTCATGCACTGCAGAATTAACTGGAGGAGGCCAGTTACATCAATCCAATTTGAATGATTCAGAAGCTTCTAGATGTCTTATCCAGAGAGTAATTAAAGAGAGTTTGACCAAATTAGATAAGAAGTCAGTTGCTCCTGAAAGGTCTATAAGATGGGAACTTGGTTCTTGTTGGGTGCAATATCTACAAAAGCAGGAATCGTCAATGGATGGTAATTCAAAAGGCCCTGACAATGATTGTGAGGCTGAACCTGCTGTCAGAGGTCTTGGAAAGCAATTTAAATTTTTAAAGAAAAGGGGTAAAAAACCAAGTAACGTAACTACTGCAATTGACAAGGAAGAGAACAATTCTGAGTCTTGCAGTATGGATGTGAAGTCTAATCTAGGTCACGAAAGCAATGGTGAATCCAGCAGTGAATTGGAATTGAAGAACCTGATTTCTAAAGAAGCCTACTCACGTCTTGAAGAAAGTGGAACTGGTCTTCACTTAAAGGTTTCTGGTCGCACTCTTTATTTTTCCCTATATTTACTTGTTAGTTTTTACTCAAAGTTTTGCATTCATTCCCTGTGCTGTATATTTGTGTGGTTTTACATGGATATTCTTCGTGCAATCCATACGTTTATTATTTTCTTTATAACTATTATTGTTCTTGTGGTATTAATATGTTTTCTTGTATTTTGAACTCACTCTTTCAGTTTGCTTCTTGCAACAGTCAGCTGATGAGCTCATTAAGATGGCATACAAGTATTATGATGACATTGCTTTACCAAAGCTGGTACTATTCAATCATCCATGCTGTTATGTTTCAAAACACTGTACTTTTTGGGTTTTGTGCACAGTTCATGAACCAACTCTTATACTTTATTAGGTAACAGACTTTGGATCACTTGAACTTTCTCCTGTTGATGGCCGTACGCTAACTGACTTCATGCATTTAAGGGGACTACAGATGCGCTCTTTGGGTTGTGTGGTGAGGAAATTCTCTCTATAAAATTGGTTCTCTTGGATATCCTTTTGTGCTAGTGATTATTATTCTTCTGGAATCCATGCTCATTGGCATAGTCTTCAAGTAATGTTTTAATTTCCTAAGACATGCAGTTTTATCCTTGAAAAATACTGAATAGCACACACCCAAGAGTACAATTTGCTGTTTTTGTTGACTCTGATGTCATTGTACAAGTTAGGTTGAACTTGCTGAGAAGCTACCTCACATACAATCACTGTGCATCCATGAGATGGTTACTCGAGCTTTCAAACATGTACTCAAAGCAGTTGTTGCATCTGTTGACAAATTTGAGGACTTACCTGCCGCTATAGCTTCATCCTTAAATTTCTTACTTGGAAATAGTGGAGGGGAAGACAATGACCAAAATGCAAATGATGACTATTTTCTAAAACTGGGGTGGTTAAGAAAGGTTCTTGCTGCAAAATTTGGTTGGACACTGAGAGATGAGTTCCAGCATTTAAGAAAACTATCAATTCTTCGAGGACTTTGCCATAAGGTACTCTCTATTGTTGACTGCTTTCAGTTTCTGAGTGTGTCAAAGGCTGAGTTTTACTGATTTTTTTTTCTCAGATTGGGTTAGAGTTGGTTCCTAGGGATTATGATATGGAATGCCCAGAACCCTTCAGGATGTGTGATGTTATTAGCATGTATCCTGTCTGTAAGGTGGATCTCTTTCTCTCTCTCCTCCAAGTTCTTTTTCTAGTTTCATTGTTATTGTCTCAATGAGCCAGCTAGTTGGATTCAATATAACCATGCTCGTCTTGTAATTATTTACAGCATGTAGGATGTTCTTCTGCTGATGGCCGAACATTGTTAGAGTCATCCAAGACTGCTCTTGATAAAGGAAAATTAGAGGATGCGGTTAATTATGGGACCAAGGTATTTTCCCATTCAATCTATTATTACAATTAATTCATATGTCCTATGTTTAGAAAAGGAGAAGGGAAGAGAAAGAGAGTGATAAGATTTTTATCTTGTTTCTTTTATATTTCCTCTTGTTTGGTTTAAAATTGAGAAGGAAAGCAATCAAGAGCAACAGAAAGGAAAATCTCTTCTCCCTCTTAGACCTGCCAAAAGTTTTCTTAGTGGCTCTCTCTCTCTAAACTAAAAGAAAAAAGAACAAGAATAGAGCAGTAATCAATCAAGTATTTTCTCAATGCATCTATAGTAAGAGAAAGGATTTTTACTTGCTTTTGAAGGCATTGGCAAAGATGATAGCTGTATGTGGTCCCTACCATCGAACTACTGCAAGTGCTTACAGTCTTCTTGCCGTGGTTCTCTACCATACAGGAGATTTCAACCAGGTATCAAAACTTTCTATTGTATGTCAGCTTAAGATATAGGAAACTGAATTCAGTTCACCAGTCTCCTTTTAGAGAAGGTTGAAAGCAAAGGAGGTGGTGAGAGATTTTCCGAGTATCATTCACATGTTCCTCTGCTTGTATCATAGAAAAGTAAAATATAGTGTGGGATTTTTAAACTCGGTTTCATAACTATTGCTACTTCTTTTATATATTGTTAAACCCAAATTTGCCTTTACAAGACTGCTTACTTGAGAAACTATATCTTTTAAGAAGTTATGCAACTCAGATAATAGGTTATCATTTTAAATGAAATTGTTCAAAATTTTTATCCATTGTAGTTATCTAGACCATTTATGCCATTCAGTCTAATCTTGTCTATTAAGTTTAACTAAACTGGGTATAACTGAGAAAATTTATAATCTAATTGTTTCTTCTTCTTGTTTAGGCAACTATATATCAACAGAAAGCTTTGGATATTAATGAGAGAGAGCTTGGTCTTGACCATCCAGATACGATGAAAAGCTATGGGGATCTTTCTGTATTTTATTATCGGCTTCAGCACATTGAAATGGCTTTGAAGTGAGTTGGAGATTATTCCAGTTTGGCTTGCATTTAATTTCCAAAATGCTTATGTTTGTGATTTCATTCTATAATTCTTAGCTGCAATCAATAGCACTGCTAAGAGTAATATTTCTTGTGATTTTCCTCTATAGGCCCCTTGATTATGGTGACTCTAGTAGTATAGACTTAATCAGCTTAATTCTTTCAGTCCTTTCTTTTGCACTCTTGACAAATTTAATGCATTATTGACAGATATGTAAACCGTGCTTTATTCCTTCTTCATTTTACCTGTGGATTGTCTCACCCAAACACTGCTGCAACATATATAAATGTGGCTATGATGGAAGAAGGCATGGGAAATGTTCATGTTGCTCTCAGATATCTACATGAAGCTCTTAAGTGCAACCAGAGACTATTAGGAGCAGATCACATACAGGTCTCTCTCTTGTCTGTCTTTGTTTATCTCTCTAAGTCTATGCTTATGTTTGTCTATCAACAAAATCATACATGTGTAATTTCTCATAGCTTAATCCTTTCATTTAATTTCCTCCTGACAGACGGCTGCAAGCTATCATGCCATTGCCATTGCTCTTTCATTGATGGAAGCATATTCTTTAAGTGTTCAACATGAGCAAACTACACTCAAGATACTCCGAGCAAAACTTGGACTAGATGACCTTCGTACTCAGGTAAATACAACAGTCATGACTGTCTATACCAATTGGCTAGGCAATTTTGTGCATCTTTGGCCATTCTGTTGCTTAAGGTGGTTATTGAGATCCACAATCAAAACACTTGAAGTTTGAAGTGAAGGATTATTTTTCTTCCTATTATCATTGCTACACTATTTATGAACTGCTTTTTATTTTGAAGGATGCTGCTGCTTGGCTTGAATATTTTGAATCAAAAGCTTTAGAACAGCAAGAAGCAGCACGAAACGGAACTCCAAAACCAGATGCATCCATTGCAAGCAAAGGTCATCTTAGGTATTAATATGGTATTCCCAACTTACTAGTTATTCCATTATATCATTATTTCTTGCGGTGCCAAAACCTTTAATCATTTATTGCAGTGTATCAGATCTCCTCGATTACATTAGTCCTGATCAAGATTCTAAAGGAAGTGATGTACATAGGAAGCAGCGACGTGCCAAGGTACTAGATTTTTCTGGCTACATTGTCATAAGTTTTAAAAAACAATCATGAAATTGCTGTGAAGTGATTTTGTTTCAGATTATTTGATCCTCCAGTTATAAGTGAAAACTAATGTTTGGTTTAATAATGACCTATATATATCTGGGGATTTAATCTAATTGTCTGGGCCCTCTTTGGATAGCAAAGATTGGGCCTGCTAAGTGAAATGGGTGGACCATTTCACTGGAAAGCAGCTAGATAGTGTGACAGCTCTGATAAGTTCAAGTCAAACAGCCAAAGCATTTTATATTCCAAACATTGCTCTAGGACTAGTGCAAGTGACATTTATTTGGTGCTTAGATTGACACTGACAAAACAAAGAACCATTTCAAACACCAAGGTAGATATTATTTTGACCTGCTAACTCAAAATATCTCGTCATAAAGAATCCAATAAGATCTTTATTTGAAAAAGTACAAGAGCCAACAACGACCTTATTTGGTTGAGTGACATTTAACTAAGAGCGTAGAACATTTTGCTCTTTCTTGAGCATGAGGTTGTCTTTGAAGTTTTTAATAATTTTCTTGTTACTATCTTCTATTGGTGTATCCTTATTTGGTTTACTTGCTGATCTTTGCATTCCACTCTGCTTCTTTCACGACTTCTATAGCTCAGAATTCTTTTATCTCACCCTTCTTTGTCCTGCTCAACTTTTAATATTCGACATTTTTTGCTTTTAAAAACTTGGCAGGTACTACAGATCAGTGATAAAATCCATGATACACACCATGACTTAGTAACAGATAGTGCTGCACTCTTTGATGTCTCAGAGAAAACTGTTGGTACTGCAGATAGTAATGGAGTAGGAATGGTGGCTTCCATTCATTCTGAGGAACCAGAAGAAGCTGATGATATTACCAGAATTGAGCCAAAAACCACAAGTGAAGTTGTTGAAGAGACAACTACCGATGAAGGGTGGCAAGAAGCCAATTCGAAGGGTCGGTCAGGAAATGCTGCTGGGAAGAAGTCTGGAAGGAAGCGTCCAGTTCTTGCAAAGCTCAATGTAAACAGTTCTGAATATTCAAATGGTAGAGAGGGTGGCTCTAGGCGAGAAATTATTTCACCTTTGAGAAAAACAGCCTCCAAGAACATTATAAAAGAGGTGTTGCCAGCAAAGCAAACAAAGTCCCGTAGCTTGAGTCCTGGAGGGAATTCAGTTAGTTTTCAAGCTTCTGTTTCCAAAGTTTTCTCCCCTCTGGCAAATCTCAGTGCCATTGCTTCAAAATCTCTTTCTTACAAGGAAGTAGCTGTAGCACCTCCAGGTACAGTTCTAAAGCCATTACAGGAGAAGGTAGAAGAACAAAATGAGGAAAAAACTGAACAGCAGATGTGCACCATCCCACCTGAGACACCAAAGGTGGATGTTGGAAACAATATCTCTGTTGTTGATGATGTAGCAGAAGATGATGATGAAAATGAAGGAACTCATGATAGTGAAAATCAATCAGAAGAAACTGCTACTGAATTTGATAAGGCAGCTTCTTCTAATCAGGAAAAGCCTGGAGAAACGAAGGGGAGTAAGCTATCTGCATCAGCTGAACCATTCAGTCCGGGAGCACTCTACATGAACCCTCAAATAAGTTCAGTTGCAGTTACCAGTGTTTATGATGTAACAGCCAGTCAAAGCATGCTTGCAGAGCCTGTTGGGCCTCCAGTTGCTGCTCGAGTTCCCTGTGGACCCAGGTCACCTTTATACTACAGAAAAAATCATTCTCACCCCATGAAAGATAGCTTTCTGAGATACCAAGCTCCTATTATGGAACAGAGTGGGTTTGGACCTCCCACAGTTATGAACCCGCATGCACCTGAGTTTGTACCCAGCAATGTTTGGCAAACGATGCCCGGAACTGCTGATTCACGTGTCTCAGATGAGTTAAACTCTTTGAATGAAGCTAAGAACACAGAAGTGAAGGAAGCTGATGAGAAGTCCATTAAGGAAGTTAAAGATTCTAAGATGAAAAAGAGCTGCTCTGAGGAGAAATCAGAGCTAGCAAGGCAGATTTTGCTTAGCTTCATTGTCAGGTCAGTCAAGCAGAACATGAATCCTACCAGTGAGCCTGCAGTAAGTGACAAGAGGCATAACTGTACTGAAAATTCTTCAGATGCAGTTACAAATGACAGTGCAATTATAAAAATCCTTCATGGCCATGAAGGAAAGGACTTGGATCCTCGACCCAGTAGCTGTGCAGAACCTAAAGCATCAGATGTAAATAAAAAGAAAACCGGGGATGGCGAAGGCTTCACAGTAGTAACGAAACGGAGAAGAAACAGGCAGCAGTTTACAAATGGAGTAACAGGGCTATACAATCAGCAATCAATCTGTGCTTCTGTTAGATGAAGAGAGACGCTGAGCCAAAACGCGGAAAATAACAAGGAAAGTGTCACCCTTTTTTAATCTTTACGGTTTTATTTGTTATAGCAAGGCAGAAATGGATGGAAAAGCAGTCTTAGAGAGAAGTTTGGTCAATCTGGTCTTAGTTCCTATTTGTTCTGAGATCCGCTTGGTATGTGCTAATAATCTCTGTAAAGTGGTTCTGAGATTTTGTTTGATCAATAAAAAGGCCAATTGGTAGTTTTTGTATTTCCTTTTTTGTAATATCCACTCATATCGTTGAAAAACCTTCTGAATTATTGAAAAAAATTTAAGTAGTTTTGGTACTTTCTATTTTAAGTCAACTAAACTCTTATGATTAATAGATGATTAATTATACGACAAAGGGTAAAGAGATTTACCTACACAAGATTTTATCTGGCTATTTGCATCAAGTATGGATGCTTACAAGTTAGAGTATGTTTCAAGCACTTGCTCAAATGCTTTTGGGGTTTGAAGCATAATCCCCTCATAATTCAATTTGGGAGTTAGTGCTAAGCAGTAGAGTTTTTCTTTTTCTTTCTTATTTTTATATAACAGTAGATATGGAAATCAGGCACAAGACACTCTTGACAGGCAGTATTACTAAGAAGGGTATTGTATTCTGTGGTGCTTTATTTCCTCCTTTTCTAGTAGAAGAAAATTTGAAGCATCATATTTTAATACTTTTTTTTATTACATGATTATTTTTTGGAAATATTCATATCCAATCCATATCCCATAAACAAGATATGAAATTAAGTTGGAGTAAAAATATAAAATAAAAAACTTGGAAAAAAAATTTAATATGCATGTATCAAATATACATCCACACCTAAGGTCCAACAAACATAACTCTTTGTTAGAATATTTGATAGAATTTTCATCCAACAAGGCTAAATAGAGTTGGATATATATAGGTGAAATTAATAATTTGTTGTAATGCTAATTAAAATCCATACGCTTATAAACTCGAAGCTTAAGCATTATAGGCCACCAAATAAACCCAAGAGGAGAAATGATTTCAGAGAGATGATATTTAGTCTTGATTGTCATGTACTTCAACATGTAATATTAGAACAAACGGTAGCCCCCTAAACCAGCAGAAGGAAGAATGGGAGGGTGGCAGCAGCGACGACCATAGCCAGGCAGCTGAGCTTGGAAGCATAGAGAGATGGAGCAACGTTACTAGCCAGAGGAGTTGGAGTGGGGTTGTGAGGCAAATTGGCTGCTGAGTTAACAGTGACGTGAAGCTTCATACCAGCTTGGCAGTGGCCTGGAAAACCACACAAGAAATAGTACTCGCCTGAGCTTTTCAGGATGATATTGTCGGAGCCGTCGACGTACGTCGCAATCGGATTCTCTGGGTTGCATGACTTGAAATCTTCGACGTTCACTTGCTTCACGTTGTGGAATTGGGTGTTGTACTCGAAAACTACAGCCATGCAACCATTAAGTCACAATCATAATATATATATAAAAATGAATGAAGGCACTGCTTGAACAAGAAAGTGAAGGGGAAAAGTTGGACAAAGGAGAGGCTTACAAAGAGTATCACCAACGAAGAACTTGTTGGTAGCAGCCCAGTCTTGGTATTCTTGGCCATTGCCCAAGATGGTCCAACCAGCTGAGTCGCCAACCTTGTAGACAGCAGCCATTGATAACCCACGAAGAGCCACCATTATCATCATGAAAAACACTACTCCCCTGTTTGCCAAAGCCATGTTTCTCAACAGAGAGAGCAACTTCCTCGGAGATTCCAATTAATTTATCAAAGAAATATTTGAGAGCAATGTTCTGAATTAGGGTTAATACCCTCCTTAGCCCCTATTTATAATGATGGTCCTTGTTAGGGAATCAATGCATGAGCTTGACTTGTTATTGAAGAAACTTGTCAATTTAATTAATTGCTATGAGATTTCCTCCTAAATAAAAAACTTTCTATTTTTGGGTACAAAATCAATAAAAATTAAAGAAAAAGAAAATTACAAGGCATTGTGATTTAAAATTTGCACCGGTATAACAATTATTGATCTTCATATTCTTTCGTATTTAATAATTTAACCGTTAGATTTGATATTCAATTTATGTTGATTATATATATAGAGGTTCAAGTTAATAAAAAATGACTTATTGTTTCGTTAATATTGTGAAATTATATATCAACCTCTAATGGTATGGGGCAAAAGATAACACATTGGATATCTACGGTTTACACGTATATTAGTGTAATATATAAAGTAAAAGACAATATTAAGAAAATTTGCATGTAAGATAAAGTAGAAACTCAAAAAGGGTACCTCTCATTGTGTACGCTAATATTGCACGTATCAAAAAGTAGGTCGTTGAATCCAGTTTTGAATTGTCTTTAAATTTGTATATGTTCAATTTATAAATGGTATATTATTCTATACATTGAAATAAAAAAAATATTTCGTTCGTGTACCGGATAATAATCTTTAATAGATTGTAAATTAATGGTTGCTTTAGTGAAATATTAACTATATAAGAAGTTAAAACATTGTAATGACTAGCAAATCTTTATGTTGGTATAATAACTTGATTCTCATCTCAAATGATTTAAACCTAAATTCTTATGAAACCCTAATTGCTATGACTTTAGAGAGTCATCTTTTTAATATGACGAGACTAGTTAATTGATACAGCTTTGAGGTAGTTTAAGAAATTAGGATGGATACTTTCATCAATGAGGGGATATATATGGTTAAAGGTTAATAAATTACTATTTTAGGAAATATATTTTCATTTAATACGTTATTCTCACCAAATTTAAGAAAAAATAATATATTAATTACGTATTCTTTAATATAATATCACCTTAATTAATGTTGATAGACGATAATATTTCCCATTTATGAAAGGGAGGAGTTAACTCTATTAAAAGATACAAAGGACAATAAAAATTAACGTAAAGTGAAATTGGTGAAGTTCCCCAATTAAAGATAATTACATGATAATTGAAAATAAAAAGTGATAGTTATTTATATATACAAAATTTGAAAAAAAAATTGTTTCAATATTTTATTTAAATAGATGCTTTAAGTGAAAATTATGATAAATTTATTCTCCCTTCATCAATTATTGGCTGAAATTTGTATGAATGCAATATCTATTTTCAATTATTTTTTCATATTATAGATCTACTCATTGAGTAGTATCAATTAATAATCATTTTGATTTAATTACATTACCTTTTTAATCTTTTAATTTTTGAAAAATTCTTGCGTTATAATGTTTTGGTTACCGATATTTATAAGTGTTATTATTTTAACCACTCAATTTTTAAAAAGAGAAAGTACATGAAAAGGGTTTATATATAACTCAAAAGAAAGTATCTTAAAGAGGGAAATTCTGGAACTTTTCATGTGTCCGTATTGAATTATCAAGACTCCTATATATATCGAGTACGTAAAGCATACGTTTAGAAATCGTTAATGAGAAAGTATTTATTAAACATTATGAGAAGATTAGATTCGTGATACGAAGAACACATTAGCTCACTACATATACTAAGGTAATAGGCAGCTACATAGTATTATGTCATTGTTTCTTCGAAATAGGAAAAAGAAAGAAACACTTGTATTTCAAGTAAAAGTGAAGAAAAAAACCATTCAACTACTTTCATATATATGAGTCGTCAAGCCAATCACTTTAATTTTTTCAAGAAAATTTAAAAGGAAAATATTGTTTTAATTAAAAAGAAAACAATGTTTTAATTAATCTCTCAACTACTTTCAAGAAAATAGTGTTTTAAAAATAAAAAAAGAGAAAATTTTATTTTGAAAGAAAATAAATTATTTTAAAAAGTACATAATTTTTTCTCTTGATATGCAAAAAAAAATTGATTTTTTTAAAAAAGAGAAAAAACATGTGTATCATTTGTTTTATATTTATAATTACAATTTTTTTTGTTTTTTATAATTTTATCGATTAAGTTGATATCGCTTAATTTGTGACATCAAATTTAATAAAAAATTTTATTAATCACATAAATACATACAATAAGATAACTCTTTTGCCTCCTTATATTAGACGTAAATTTCCAAATCATGTATAACTAAGTTCTATGCCCACCTTCAAAATTCAAAGGTAATTTGCACTTTTTTCCCTTCCCCTTTGAGCCAAAGTCAACAAGAGTACCATACATTATAATTATGCATGGTACTTCTTTTTGTCTTGAATAACAATTTGATCATAATATAATGCTTTTAGAATTAAGTAATGCCATGTGAGTATGTCAGTCACACCTTTTTATCATATCATCAAAATATGTCACATCAATACTAACGTCGTGTTTTTTAACAACAAAATTAAATGCTGTTAAGAGAAAAAATTAAATTAAAATAATTTTTAAAATTAAATAATTAAATTATTTTGATTTTAAATATAGAGATTAAATTAAATAAAATCAATGAGCATAAAGACTGATCGAATACTTTCACCTAATAATTGAGTGAGGGTGGGGAGGGCTATTAGTATTTTGGCTTATGATTTTGAATTAGTTTATGTCACCTTTTTCTAAATAAAAAAGTAGATATAATTTAGATTGACCTTAATGAAAAGTGAAACAGACACATGTGTCTTGTCTTTGATAATTAATTACTCTTCAAAGCCTAAAATTCAAGTTTATCATTTTTATATACAAAAGAGAGATAAATAAACTATATATGCTAAATTATTTGAAATTTTGATTTTAACTTGTTACTGTTTAATTTGAAAAAATGGGAAGTTTCAACCATTTATAAGTTTAAATTTCTTTATTTTTCTTCCAAATTTGTTCAATTAGAGGTAATAAAATTTACGATCAAAAGTTAACTTAATAAGATATGTAATATCTACGCTTATATACTTTCTCTACATTCCTTACCTACTTGATATGGGATTAAAACAATTTGTTTAAAATGCTTGACGTGACTCTTTGAGCTGATACTAAAATAATTGAAAACCACAAGAAAATCAAAATAGTGAAGCTACTATAATTCAAACAAATTGGGGTTTACCAAACCAAGATGAAAAAATATACTAATAACTAGCATTAGCAATTTTGTAAACAATATGACACGAACATGGTACGGATTTAAACGAGTTTGGGTTTAAGATTATTATGTTTCATGTATTAATCGCGTCAATACAATTAAGACACAAATACATCTTAACCATGTTAAACACGCTTAATTAGTCAAGTTATCGTGCACCTATATAACCCATAATCCATTTATTATCTATTTATTTAAACATATTTAGTACATGGTTAAGATTTATTAATTGATATATATAAATATTAATATTTTTATAATAATTAAGATTTATTGATATTAAATTTTATTATATTTGATAAATATTTTGATATTTATGACTTTTTATTATAAATTTGAAAAATAGAAAAACATTTTAATTGTATATATTTTAATTTAATCATTTTAGTTACATTAATCATGATCAATCATGTTAATCGTGTATATAAATCGTACCCTATCAAATAAAATTTAACCCTACACCTTAAATAAATGTTATATTTATTTAACTTATTCATATATATGTTTAAGATTTTGACACGACTATTTAATTATATCGTATTTATATTTACTTATATAGTTATTAATAATTTATTTATATATGTATTTAAAATTTTAATATAATTATTTAATTATATTATATTTATATTCACCTACCAATTTATAATTACACGACATATTTAAGACAGAAAAACACTGAGTAGTGAAATCTATTAATAACCCAACCACCTTTCCTTGCCATTAAAACCACTGGTGAGAAATTTATTTATGTGTAATAAAAGTAATATCACGTATTTTATTTCTTTCCATTTTATCAAAGCAAAAGGTCAAAGGAATAATATCACGTGCCCAAATTACAGTCACTGTATTTTTTACTTGGTAAATAACATTGCAGAAGGAACACGTAAGTTATGACAGACGTTGATCTTGAAATGGACGGTGAAGATTTAATAAAATTATTAAAATAAGGTTTTGAGAAATACGAGCACAAGGTGAGGATATAAAGTCCTAAATTTCAGACTGAGTTAGATTTGTAGCAGTCGCTTTTACTACAATAACGTTTGGATATGCTGTTATTTATTAGCATTACTGTAATAAGGACGAATCCTATCCGTTGCAATGTCTGACAAAGGCGCCGCTTGCTCCCCTCCATTAAATCCAACGGCTCTCCCACCCAGCTTTGCCTTACAATTAATGCTCACAGGGGTAGAGAATGCCACTTTCCCACTCCTTCTTTTATTATTAATTTTTTAACTTTTTAAAAATTACATAACATTTTTAAATCGAATTTATATTTTTAATTCAAAAAAAATACTCGAAAGAAAATATTCCTATTATACGAATTATTCGAAACTACCCAGACCTTATTATCCAAAATAAAGATCTCATGAATAAAAAATGATACACTCTTAAATTATTTATCATGAATTTATATTTTTAATTTAAAAAATATATTAATTAAATAAATTTAAAACTCGTCCATTTATACAAGATCCTTGACAAATTGCATCATATGAAAATGAAAATAATTCTCTTCTACAAAGTATGATTATATTTTTATTTTGCTAAAATGTTAGTTTATCTAGAAATGATTTTTTTCATATAATTTTTGAATAAAATTTTAACTGTTTACCGTAAAAGTAAAAATAAGAAAATGGGATTTTATTGAGAAAGAAATATATAGGAAAAGAAAAGAAAATGGAATCTTGAAGCCGTAGTAATAATTTAGAAGGAAAAGTCATCATATCAACTGCGCAGTGCATCCATTTGGGCCGAAGCAAGCGCAAAGAGAGCGCGTAACAAACATGTTAGGCAGACAAAGCATCAGCAGCCATATCTGATTTTTCTGTTAGCTCCTAAAAACTAAAAAACTTTGAAAACTACTTGAAGAAAACCGAAGATAATTAACACTAAAATCCATTGAAAATCTCATCTAATTCTTAATAAACAAATCATTTGGAGGAAGAATCATCATCATAATTATGCTCGCTTTCCCTAGGTGAATGTAAAGGGAACAAAGGCAACAACTCAGGCTCAGCTCCTCCTCTAGGCGTACTCAAAGGGCTCGGATGCAGATAAAATCCCTTCTCCGCAATAGCTCTCTCTTCTTCCTCAAATGGGGACCTCGTACTCTCACTTCCGCCGCGCGACGTCGGGCTCACGCGCGGCCAGAAGTCCAACGTCGAAACCGGCGAAACCAAGAACCCTCTTTGTCTGACGAACAAGAAATCCGAAGGCCATTCGTTTTTGCCAATGTTGTTGCTGTTCAGCTTGATTTCGAGCTTTTTCATGGCTTGTCTACGTTCGTGGAGCTTGAAAACAGGCTTCTTAGGGCCCATATCGGTGGCAGCGCCTGGCCGAGCTGGGTGTGTGAGAGGGAGCCTTTGAGCTGAAGGGTCGTCGGGGGCGCCTGTGAGCTGCTGAACTATAATGCGGAAGGTGGAAGGGTCGGCTTGGACGAAGGTGGTATTGGATGAGGTTGGGTGTGCGGGGTGGTGCATGGTGGTGGTGGTGGTGGTGTTAGAAGGGGAAGCCATGGAAGAGAACAGAGTGATATATTGGGTGTTTGTATAGGGTGGAGAAGGAGGAGTTTTAAAGCTTGGGTTTCGATTTGGGTGGCTTCTGTTATGGGGCAACGTGTTGGTGGGGAGAGAAATTGTCAGAGATTGTATAGAGTCAGCGCGAGGAGTGTTGCTGTATTAATAATGGAGAGGGCAAGATTTCAAACCCATGACCTGCTTTGCTTGCTATCCTACTTCTTTCTTCCTCAATAAATAATGTTCTGTACCAATTCTTCATTACTTTTTCAAAATTCGAAAAGAATATTTCTTGAATATTTCAAATGACAATATTTTTAATTATTTTTATTTTATTTTAAAGTAAATAAATTTCTATAATTAATCATTCATTAAGTATTATGAATAAAAATATTTCTTATTATTATATAAAATTTAACATATTAACACATTTTAATGAGTAATTATATAGTATATTAATGTAAGATGAAAATATAATCATGTGATATTTTTTACTTTTCACTTCAGCATACTGTCAAAGTAATATGAACATATAATGATAAATACTATTTTAATTAATAATAATTAATTAATTATGAATTATAAAGATGTATTTGATCAAAAATAAAATTATAAAAATTTGATTAAACATAATATAAAAATAAAACCTTATTTAAATTTTTATGAAAAACTCAAAAAAAATTCAAATATTATGTCAAATATTTATAAGCCGAAATTAAGTAATATTTGAAGGCTTTAAAAATACAATTTCAAGCAAAGATACCATATATAGGGAAACATTAAAATATAAAACAGAGAAAGAAAAAAAAGGAAGCAATGAACATAATTTGGTGTAATGAATTTTGATTAATAAGGTTAAAGAATGCCAAAAATGCGAGGTTGAACTTAAGACTTTTTTAGGCCAAATGAATAATAGCATCCACAGGAAACACGGGGTTTGACCCTGCAACTACACGTTTTCCATTGTCCCACTTCCACAAAAATGGTCAAAAGCTTAATGCCTTGGAGCTTCGGCCTAATCCTAAATTAATTGCCCGGTTCCTATACATAGGAGGCCGCAATTCAACATGCATCTAACTTAATTAATTACTCTCAACTTTGTAACATCTTAAGTCAAAAGCTTTGAATTGACGTGGGTGACAAGATGAACCCAAGGCAAGGCAGTGCATCAATTGTTAATTTTTCTTTATTATTATAGAATATGATTTAATTTTTATAAAATTATTCTTTATGTAAAATTTTGAATCCGTCACCTGATTGTGATCATGAAATGACTTTGTTTACGGAACAAACTAGATCATGCAAAGGTTATGTCTAGAATGTTGACTAATTAAGGAATAGACTCTCGCCCATGAATCTAACTTTGATGGCCTTTTTCAGCAACTACTTCAAATTTTGACTTTGCATTCATTACTTTACTCCAACAAAACATAAGTATGGATAACTACAGGTACCAAAGTCTGTCCTAAAGTCCTAATTCTCCACTTACGGGAATGTCTCCATCATGAATTGAATGTAATGACCAAGACAAAATGTTGCCCTTTATTCAATATCGAAGGGCTTTACTGTTTCCATTGTCATGGAATTCCAAAGTGTTAGGTATGCCATTTACTCTCATTAACACTAGTTGTAATGTTGTTGTTTTGCTAAAATCTGACACTGTGGTTTCAACATTAGTGTTCAAACGGGGCACATGCAAAAACCAAAGGTAATAAAACAGAGCAGGGTTTGACTTCCCACTCAATTTCAACAGTCAAGTCAGTAAGAATTTTTTTTTTAAAAAAAAAAATTTATAAAGAGTAAGAATTGGTACAACATTCTATGGAATTTGCATTTTATATATTAGAATATGACACATCCATTATATGGGCATAAAGTGATTTAAATTTAATCATAATTATCCATATTATATCGATCGGTACATATTAATTTTAAAAAAATCTATATACATAATGTTTATTGTTTCATTTCACCTTTTATACGAAATTTCATCGGTTCAAATCAATCATTTTAATCATATTTAGAGATATCAATTACTTTATATTATTTAGCTCAATTAAGTAAGATGAGTTATAAAACTACCATTTTTCACGAGTTTAAGTAAAATTTAATTTATAATCTTATTTAATCAATCAGATCGAATGATGTAATTTAGAATATTCAATTATAACACATCTCAATATCCCCGTAGTTATTTTTATATTTATTCTAGAAGTAGTAATAGTCTGCTCTTAGAAAAAAAAAGAAGTAGTGAGTCTAAATTTGAAAAAGGGTTTAGCTGATTAAATGAATGATGAGTCATGCAGCATTGAAATTTGCAAACAAGAAACGAGAAGACGTTGCAGTCTCAGACACAGAGGTGGTCAGGAGAGGCAGACCAGAGACCCCTCCTTTCTGCTCCTGCCTTGTGATTCCGTGTTTCATTTCTTCTCTTTCCTTCTAGTTGGCTACGCCCACGTTTCGTGGTAAAATTTCTTCCCCTTTTATCGCCTTTTGCTTTTTCTACTCGTTTGCGTGAAGGAATTGCTCTTTGACATTAAGGAGAAAAGGGTGTTGTGTCACAGGCACAGCTTTCTTTCCTTGAGGCCCTTCTACCTGCCTGCCTGCCTGCCTGCCTGCCTTTACCCTTTGTAGTTTCTTTGCTTTACTCTTCATATACATTATTTGCCTTTTCTCTTCTGATTGCTTTGCTGGGAGGGTTTCGGTTTTCTTGTTTGTTAAGACTTTTGCAGTACGTTGTTGCAGAAAACCATGGGAGCGTTTTTGTTGCTTTCCGTTATGCTGTTTTCGGGCCTTTCTTGCTTCCTCCTGGGTGAAAATTACAGGTGGAGGAGGTACTCTTCCTTCTTGTTAGAAACATGGGAATAGAAATTGAAGCCATGGGATTAATTTAGACCAACCTATATTTCCTATTTAATTTGAGAAATTAGCATTTACCATCATGTCAGTTATAAATTTGATATACAAAATCATGATATTAGGTAAAATTGTCACGTTAGAGTAATGTTCACCTCATTTCTTATGTCAGTACAAAATGATTTAAATTTAATCGTAATTAATCGATATCGTACCGGTCAATACATGCTAATTTTGAAAAATATTCATACACTTAATGCTATTGTATCGTTTCACCTTTCATATAAGATTCTACCGGTTTGCATTAGTCGTTTCAACGTAATTCAGTCCTATTAAGATGTCAATAAGTACGAATCTATAAATATATGTAATAGAAACTTATTTTTATGTGTGTGGGTATATATATATATATAAATATTATATAATATCAATAAATCTAAAATGATATATCGAAACACATTGGTATTATGAATACGTAATATTTTTTAAAAAAATATGAAAATACTAATCGGTATAGTATCGATAATAATTTTAATAATAATTTTATTTATTTATAATTACATAATTATGTAAACATAAAAGCCAGTTTCCTTTTCACATGCTAATATGCAAGCTTTTCATTTCCATCTTATAGAGAAGACTAATATCCACCAAAAAAAAAAAAGAAGACTAATATACAAAGGTTGGACTAGATTAGATCCAAACTTATAATTGATCATGACCTAAAATAAAGGAATCTACAGCATTAAATTGCATCTGAGCCTAATTATAGCATTTTCTATGCAATCATCATATCCTTGGGCGGTTCAATACTTTTAAATGCCTAAAGCACTTAAATATTTAAATGAAAACCTTTTATTGAAATTAGAAAAAATTACCGTTAGTTGGAGATCATTAAAAACATATTACTTTCATTGAAAATAAAAATAATAATTGAGAATTATTAGTATTATGGAATTGAAAAGTAATAAAAATATAAATTTATTAGGTACATAATTAGAAAAGTGAGAGAATATGTAATTTTATTAATTATTATGATTTTTACATAAGTGAAGAAATGAGATAAAAAGTTAAGAATTAATAAAAAATAAG
>NW_018397274.1:1604448-1633427 GCF_002168275.2 Theobroma umbraticum
AAATAAATATTTATTAGATATTTACTTTAAAAAATATTTTATTAATTATTTTAATTTTTTATATATTTAATATAATTAATTATATTATATAAAATTATGAAACTTATAAAATTGTGAGACTTAAAGCAAGAACTTTAGTGACTTTATGCTAAAACCGACCCTAATCCTTTGAAAGATTGTGGAATAGATGCCTCAAAATTATGCGTATGCTTTTTACTATATCTATTAAACATATTCATTTCATTTAATTCTCACCATTCAAAGCAGAGTTCTTGGGTTGACCATTGGTCGTTTTTATTGACTGTAATTAGACATCTTGTAATCAAGTATACACTTGGGCCACAATCATGTGTCAAGTTTATAATAAGTGGAGAAAGACTCTTTAATTATTTAAAAGTTTAAAATTCATATAATTTTTTATTAATATAAGATTTATGATATTTTATCTCATTCATTGTGTAAGGTTTTCATTGTACTAATTTTTTCACTCATAGAGAAAAGTCAATCTTTCTTTAATTTTTTTTTTCTTATAATATATATAAAATTAAGTACGAATAAATATGCTTTTAGACCTAATTAATCTAGAAGGTGAAAACCATAGAAAAATAAAAATAATAATAATAAAGAGAATAAACGGTTCAATCTTTGACTTAAAATCACCCAATCCTAATATATGGCCATTTAATAAAATTATCTTTGGTGGGTATAGAATGAAAGGGTGACTCTTTTTCCTTAGATAATGAAGAATAATGCTTCTTATTAATTTATTGGGTGGTGAGCAGGAGAATGAGAGATGTGTTCCCTGGTAGGATGATGCCAAGGAGAATAATACTCACTCATAGGAGTCGCCTGTGGACGACAAAATAATTGCCTGCTATACTCCTGTTACTAGGAACAGTGGAGTGGGCTTTGAACCAACCATATTACTTAGTCAAAAAAAATCAACTCAAAATTCTATAGCAGTAGTTTTATTTTATAATTCTTTTATAAATTTAATGCTCCATAATTTTTTAATATCAGAAAGTAAAAAAAAAATTCAAATTGATTTTGAAAGATAAGTAATAATAAGAGTACTTTTTAAAAAAAAAAGTAATAATAAGAGTATTCAATATTAACAAAAAGAAAAGAGACATGATTTTGGGTTATTTAAAAAAATAAAAAATAAAATATGTATTTATTATTAAGTCAAATGTTCATGTGATTTTATTTTTTCTTTTAGTTTTTACGTTTTAATTCAATTGAAAGGTCTTTTATTTACTTTCCCTATCTTAAAATGACTGTTGACTCTAGCTATTCGAAATTAATAAAAAAATAGTTTATATAATGTTTTTTAATATTGAAATTTTAATTCAAGTAAATATTCAAAATTATTATGAAAGGTTAAAAACGTGAAAGTAAATTGGGTAAGAGTAAGCATATTATTTTACTTCCGTTTTTATTTTTTCAATATAAAGAGAATAGTGAATTAATTAATATTGTATTTTTGCGTAAGCTTGTCTCTGTCTTTTTTTAATTTATAAATATATCTACACATATATTTATATATTTATGACAAAAGATGTATTTACACCAGCTTTTACTTTTATAAATATATTGTTTTACAATTTATATTTTGTTTATTTAACTGTTAATTTCATACTTAATACAAATAGATCATGCATATCAATTTTTAAATTAATTAGAAATTTTAAGATTCCCATACAATGTTTTTGTTAGAAAGGCAATTCCCATACAATGTTACCAATATAATGTATTTAATTTGGAATGGTTAAAAAGTTAAAAAAATGAATTTGAAACAAGATTAATGCTGAATTCTTAACATCGTTATTAGTCGCCCTTAAATCAATTTCTTAATAGAAGTAGAAGGATTATAAATTTATTAAAGTAAAGGAATTAAAATTACCAAATTGAGATAATAGAAGGATTAAATTTTGAAATTTAGGAATACGGAGGTTGCCTTTGCTCCTATAGAGTTAGGTTAGTACATATGTTTATATCACCTATGGAATGTGTACATTTGTCTATACACATGTGAAGTAAATTAGACTTAGCGGCGGATGGTAGTATAATTGTGGGGTTTAAAATTTTTTATATATTATATATATATTTAATGGTCCTTTCAAAATAAATTTTTATTTTAATAATTAATATAAATAAAAAATAACAAAATGATCTCTCGAAATAAGTTTCTCTACATCTTTTTCTCTCTTTTGTTTTTTCCTGTTTCTCTTCTCTTTTGTCCTTTCATTTTTACTTCACTCTTTTCCCTGTAACTCACCATTGAAACATATTTCATTATTCAAACGAGATTTATAAGCTTATTAGTATAGATAAGAAAAGATGAAAATCACTCACCACCATAGTGTGAAATAAATATGAGATAAAGTTTTTTTTTTCTTTTATGAAACTTGAGATTTAATAAATAAAGTGTGAAACTTTTAACTTTAAACATTGCTTTTGATTCTAATAACAATTACAAATTATTCACTATTTATGATAATTACAAGTTAACAAAAAGTTTTTATTCTCAAGATTTCACATAATAAAGAAGACTTCTTTTGAGGTTACAATTGAAGCATTGCAGGCTTGATGTACCTCATCACCAAGATTTTGAAGATATTAAGACACTTTTTGAATTGTATCAAAACTTAGTAGAAATAAGAAAGTTAAGAAATTATCATTTAATTGATATATTAATTCATCTTATTTTAACCCTTTCAGTTTTTATAGCAACTATAGAGAAAGCTTTTTCAGTAATGAACATTGTGAAAGCAAGACTTTAGAACAAAATAAATAATATGTTTCTTACATATAATTTAGTTTTTTATATTAAAAAAGATATAACTAGCATTCTTAGTACTAAGTTAATGATGAATGAATTTAAATTGAAGAAACATTGTCCAACACAACTTTACTAAAGGATTATTCTAAGTTTTTATTTTCTTATTCCTTTTGATTTACATGTTATATAAAATTATTGTTTATTATGAATATTTTGATTGTTGGTTAAATTCAACGTATTAGTTTTAAAAATTTTTAATCTATTTTTTTTTTATAGTTTTTGACCTCCCAACAAAAGTTGACTAATTCCACCTTTGATTGGATTAATTCCCAAATTAACATTTTACTCTATTACACCACCTTATGCGATTGGAGAGAACACCACAAAAGCTTGTGCTTGAACATAAGAAACGTTGACGATGACAAGCGCTTTTGGTGAAGACATCAACAAATTGTGATGGAGAACTAACATGAAATTTGAAGAAAATGCTTGTAATTGTAAAAAAGATTTCAAACAAAATGATAAGAAGTATCAATGTGTTTTGCCTGAGATTAGCAAAAAGTAGGGTAGCTCCCAAATTATCTAACTATAAAGAACAAGGTAAGTTAATGGAAAGCCAATTTCATGCAGAAATGTATGAAATCTAAAGTATGTCTCGAGTAGCCATATGAGTAATCGAAATTTGCTTCTTAGTGCTCCAACAAATAGGATTAGATCCTAAGAAAATGCAATAATTTGTTGTGGAAGTCTAGTATCAGAACATCTAGCCCAACCAGCATCAACACAACATACCAAGCTTGGAGAAGAACAAGGAAGAAACGAATTGATCTATAGTTGATGGTTCCTTGTAGACACAGTAAAATTTGTTTGACTGCTTGCAAGTGAGTAACATGCATAAATTGACTAAGTTGTTGTACAACATAAGTGATGTCATATCGAGTACAAAGTAAGATACTTAAGAGCACCCACAATACTACAATACTGAGAGGGATCAGCACAAGACTGCTTCTTTAATGCTTTTAAAGATGCAACCAAGGCCTTTTTAGACAAACCCACTAACAACACCTTCTCTTAATCGGCCTATATTTGAGTTTGTTTACTATTAAATTATCTCCTAATAATCTTTAAAAAGATCAATTAAAAAAATCAACGAAGTAATATATGACGGAAATTTTTTTTGCATAAAACTATATAGACGATGGGCTTGAAGTCAATATCTAAATTGCAATATCCTCTTATTAATTGAAACAAGACTTTAATCCAAAATCTTTCCTATAATCTTTTAAGAAAAGATTCTATGCAATTAAATCATATTCTTGTAAAAAAAAAATTATCTATTACTCGTTACAGGTAACCATTAAATCCTTGAATATCAAACAAACTTATGATTGTTATAATACGATTGTGCGTATGATTTAATCTATTGTGGTAAATGTTGACGTAGGGGAAGGGTTTGTATAATTGTTTTAATTCCTCCTCATCGATTCTTAATCGCACAAAATTTGATCGGTTGATTTGATTTCCCAAACTGCTCTGCTACGTCTTTGATGCTACGAACCCAAAACTCAGTCACCACTATTTTATGTAGATGGATAAATATCACGCCGGCTTTAATAATCACTGATGGATTTGCGACTGTTACATGGCACGTGGCGGGGTCTTGACCATAGATGGTAAAAGGTATGGTCCTATACGGAAGCAACACATTGTTTTGTATGATGAGATGATCTAGGTAAGCAGCATTGCAAAATGGGGAGGCAGTTTCTCAAATTCTTGGTGTTGAGTATGATCCTTTTGGTTCAATTCCAAGGGCAGGAAGGTTGTCTGGAAGAGGAGAGGAAGGGGCTGTTAGAATTGAAGGCATTCGTTAAGTCAGATGGTTATGATGCAGATCTTCTGCTTCCGTCGTGGGTTGGTGACACACACAGTAACTGTTGTAATTGGGACAGAGTCACCTGCAACTCTTCCACTGGACACGTGATCGAGCTCTCCCTCAGCAATACAAGGCAAATCGATACGGATATTGAGAGCATGTTCGATTACTCTGAAAATGAATGGTATTTTAACATCTCCTTGTTGCAGCCTTTTAAGGAGCTAAGAAGCCTTAATCTGTCCTACAATAAAATTGGTGGTTGGATCCAGAATCAAGGTATGTCAGCCTCATAATATACGCTTTAAAAGAATGTCGTCTGTGTATGTTAAATTTTCAATAATCTTGTTGTAGGTGTCGGAAGCTTGTTAAGACTAGAACGGCTAGAGGTGTTGGATCTTGCTGGCAACTATTTTAGCAGTAGCATCCTGCAATCCTTGAGAACACTCACATCCCTCAAGAATCTGATAATCCATTTCAATTTGTTGATCGGATCGTTCCCCTCCCAAGGCACGCATGAGTTTGTTGGAATGCTACTATTGCTCTTTGCTAGAATCTGCAACCTAACTTAAATATGATTGATGTTGTTCTACTCGTTTGTGCGTGCAGAATTGTCTGTTTTTGAAAACTTAGAGGAACTGGATTTAAGTTTCAATGGACTATCTGGTAAGCTAGCAAAATCAGGGCAAGGCCATTTCGACCATCCATAATTGATCCTACTTGTATTCTATCCACTATGAATAACCTTTTAAAGCTAGATCCTCCATGCTTTGTTTTGGAGTTGACCATCAATGTTCTTCATAATTCATCAGATCCCAAAAGCTTCCCTGAGCTGAGAAAGCGGAAATACTTGGATCTGAGCATGAACCTCTTCAGTAAACATGTGATGGGGCTTTTGGCCAGACTTCCGTCCCTCAAGTATCTTGACCTGAGTGACAATTCTTTAAAAGGTAGCCTCACTCGCCAAGGTACGTGCTATCGAAATCCTCTGCCCCTTGTTATATATACCCCATTCTTCTATGCATGCCACGCTTCCCTCTTTTACTCCCCAACTTAACTCTTTTTACCAAGCAAAACGTATGACTATGATTAAGGTTAGAGTTCACAGACGAGGCCTTGTCTCCCTTCGAAGGATCCAAGTCTTTGAAATTCTTTTATGTCTTAAAATGAAGTCACACCCTGTTTCGTTTAGTCCAATTTTGTATTAGTTTTGTTTGGCTATTACCTGATTCCTTTCTATGAATGCGTTATTTGATATAATATTTTTTGATTGTGATTGTAATTTTTATTTGTAATATATAAGTCTCGTTAAAAAAATAATTAAGATTAGCACCCAATAGGAAACTTTGTTTACCATTTTACTTTAAAAAAAAAAAACAAAATACAATTATATGTTTTCCTCCAAGAAAGAGAAAATAATCCTTAAAACATTTTCCTACTTTTCATAATCAACTAGTAAAAACTTTCTTGAAAAAATGGAGAAAAAAAGAATCAAAGAATGAAATACAAGACCTCATATAAACTAGAGACTAGCCATTTTCGATCCTTTGGTCTCCAAGTGCTCTCTTTTTCTCTGCTTGTGCACTAAACATTTTTTAAAATTTTAAGCAATATGTGAATATTGTAAATATTTCTCATTCAAAATGAACCTTTTCTCCCATTTTAATTTTTGGAAGTTCAATTTTTTTCTTTGATACTTGGGATTGCAAAGAATATTAAAGGATCCTATAATAAAATAAAAACAATTTTGGGAATTTCATATAGTCAATTTTCTATATATTTACATAAAAAAATAAATCGTTAATATTATTTCAAGTACTAATGTTGCAACATACAAATATGAGAACCCAACTATCTGGCAAACAAAGAAGTCAACACTATTTTTTTTTGTTTAGGTGTGATTGACTACCTAATTAAATTTCTTCTTTTTAATAAAATCCTAAACTCTCATAAGTTAATAGCAAATGATAGGTTTTGGTCTACAAAACAAAATTAGGGTTCAACAATACGGTTAGACACAAAGAAGGTATTAACATCCTATTAGAAATATAGTATAAGAAAAAAGGAGAAAGGCTTAAGGCTTGCTGTAAAACACTTTCTTTAAAGAGTTGTTACCAATTACGAGACAAAGACCCTCTAGGATATAACAAGCCTACTGCAGAATGTTTTTGAATGATGAAGTCTGGTTTGGAAGTACATTCCTTTTATAAATACTAAAAGGTTGTGTCTATTTTGTTTCAGCAGACGTGTCTTCTTAAGTTTCAAGAGATGTGTTTATTGAAAACACTGAACATTTAATCGATGTATTTCAACAGTTGTGATTGAAAACACTTCTCTTTATTTAAGAGTCATGTCTTAATTTGAATAGTCACATTTGAATAAGACTTTTTATATTACAAATTATTTAATAATCTCCCACTAGTTTGTAATATTAATAATACTATGTCTAGTAGAAAGTATCTTAAAGATTTGAACTTTCTATTAGTGTAAAAATTTTAAAGTTAAGACGAAGTTATTGATATCACAAGGATTAAACCCCAACTCCTTATGTTATAACTAAAAATATCACACCCATAACATTACTTAATCGCTTTAAGATTCTGCCAACTACTTTAGCACTTATATGGCTTTGTGCTAATTTTGGTTTCATGAATATTTACAAGAGTAAACCCTTTTTAACTTTTGTTTGAAGTAGCATTACACCAATACTCATTTAGGTGGAATTTATAATTATGCCCCTGTTACTACAAGCATTTGACATTTTTATTAAGAGCCTTTTACTCATCCTTTCCTCGTAACAGTCACACTGAATATTCTAGAATGATGCTATTTAAATATTCAAGAATGAGACTATTTAATATAAAAAATTTCATGCATAACAATAGCATATAGTAACTTGTTTTTACCCATTGAATTTTTATTGTTAGTTTAGCTAACTCAAAGTTAGGTTTTCATTACTAGTGTCTTTAAGTCAAGGGTTTTAGCTCTATTCCATTAGAAGTTGATATTTTAGCTTCTCTTGCCAAAGCTTTGGTAAGTGAATCAACCAAATTTTTGCAAGATTTAACATAAACTATTGTTATAACGCCATTTGAGATTAATTCTCTTATGTAGACATGTTGCAGACTTATGCATGTGTTTAGACTTTCCATTATAAATCTTATTATAGGCTACATCCATTCTATTCTTACTATCACAATACATGGAAATGGCTGGCATCGATTGTGGCCACAATTTTATATCTAATAATAAAATTTTCAATAATTCCGTTTCTTTTCCAACAGCTATTAATGCTAAAAATTTAGATTTCATTGTAAAATGCGTAATACAAGTCTGCTTTTTAGATGCCTAACTAATAACACCACCTCATAAGGTAAAAATCCATCATAATCTAGATTTATTGTCATCAATACTAGTTATCCAACTAATATTAGAAAATCCTTCTAAAGTATTATGAAAACCATTATAACAAATTTTCAAAATTTTTGTTTTCTTTAAATATCCAAGTACTTAGTAATAGTCTTCCAATGGTCTTTATTAGGTTTACTTGTAAATCTTGAAAGTTTGCAAATGACAAAGGTTATATCCTATCTATTGTAATGTGCAACATATATTATGTGTCCTATGAAACTTGCATATTCCAATTGTGTCATAACTCTTTCACAATTCTTAGTCTATTTTTACTAGAATTATAATGAGTATTAAACTCTTTGATTTCCAAATGACTATATTTGTGAAGAATTTTCTCTATATAATGTGATTGACTCAATGAATCACATTTTGATTTCTTTTGACTTTAATTGTCAAAATTGTATCAACTTTTTTGAGATCTTTCATTTTAAAAATTGAAGTTAAATATTTATTGATTTCAACAATTTCAAGCATATTTGTACCAAAGATCAATAAATCATCTATATAAAGATATATGATTACACCATAATCTTTTGTACATAGTTTTTTGTAAATTTAGAGTATATGCACATATCTGCATTATTATGTATAAATCCGTTTGAAAGTATCGTACTATCAAACTTTTTATGTCATTACTTTAGAGCTTATTTCATTCCATAAAGAGATTTGATTAGTTTAGAAGCCTTCTTTTCGTTTTTAGAAAGTATAAAATCTTCAAGTTGCACCATATATATATATATATATATATATATATCTTTATTAAGATCTCCATTTAAGAAGGCAATTTTAATATCCATTTGATGTACATGTAATTTATGAATAGATGCTAAAGCCAAAAGCGTTCTTATGGATGCTATTCTTGCTATTAGACATAAATATCAAAATAATCAATGCATTTTTTTTACGTGAAACCTTTGGCAACTAATCTTAATATCCATTGCATTATCAATTCAAAGAATTTTAATGGTGTGAGATAATTGAATTTTTTTCATGGTAGCAAACTTAATGTAAATTTGGGATAATTGAAATCTTTGTTTTAGAAAATAAACCCAAGTAAAACCGGAATAATCATCAATAAAATTAACAAAATACTTAATATCATTCACAAAAAAAATGGGAGAAGGGTCCTAAATGTCAAAGTGATCAAGTTCAAAAGGAAATAAAAAATAAAAGTATTATTATTAAAAGGCAAAACTAGTTGTCTAGCAAGTTGACAATGCAAACAACAAATAGGCTCATATTTTGTAAATCTTATCAATTTATGAGAAAATAAAAAATGAAGGTTACTAGTTGAAGCATGACGTAAACGAAGATGCCGTTAATAAAATGATGAACTAGATATAGTGGCAGCTGACATAAGTTTCATAGGAATATGAAAATAGACAAGCTCATATAATCTGCACACCTTGCGACCCGTCTCAAGAATCTTTCTTGTCTGTAGATCTTGTAGCTAACAACTAGAAGAAGAAAAGAGAATAGTAAAGCTTAGATCACATAATCAGTCGATAGAAATAAGATTCAATACTAAATTAAGGAACACAATAAATGTCAAGAAGGCTAAAATGTGTGTCAAAAACATGGCCAATATGAGTGGTATTCATTTTTGTAGCATTGGCAATATGGATAGAAAGGTAGATGAAGTGGATCTTTTAGTAGACAAAATAGATGAATTAGGAGTCATGTGAGTATAGTAGGTAGAGTCATTGAGCTAAGATGAATAACTTGGAGTAACGGAGAGAGTAGTGTGAAAAAAGGAATTGAAGTAGATAAATTGCGTTAGTAGAGCCTCTATGTCACTTATAGTGAATGTAATATTTTGGATTTTTTTTTTTAGCCCTCAAAGATAAGGTCTTTTCAAAATAACCCTCTTTTTAATTTTAACTATTTTTAGACAAAAAAAAGATTTTTGGATAAAATTGCTTTTAATGAAATTTCTTCATATTCAAGCGCACATGTTGAAAAAAAAATTGGTATACGTCATGTTGAAAAAAAATTGCTACATGTCATGTTTAAGGTGTTTAACTCTTAGAGTTTATTTCCTAATGAAATACAAAGATTGTTACATGTTATGTTTAAAAAAACATTCTTACACGTCATGTTGAAAAAAAAGTTATTACACACTATAATTAATGTATTTAATTCCAAGAGTTTATGTCCTAGTGAAATATAAAGATAGAGACCTAGTTATACACCATGTTGCAAAAAAAAGTTGTTACACACTATGTTGAAAAAAATAGTTGTCACACGCCATGTTTAAGGTGTTTAATACCAAGAGTTCAATTCTTAGTGAAATACAAAGATAGAGATCAAGTTACGCGTTTTATTTAAAAAATATTATTATTACATGTCAGATTCAAAAAAAGTTGTTACATGCCATATTGAAAAAAAATTGTTACATACTATGTTTAAGGTATTTAACTCAAAGAGTTTATATTTTAGTAAAATATAAAGATAGAAAGCAAGTTTCATGTCATGTTGTTACATGCCATGTTTAAGGTGTTTAATTTCAAGAGTTTATATCTTAGTAAAATACAAAGATAGATATTAAGTTGCATGCCATATTTAAACCTTGTCATATTTAATAAATTTGTTACACGTCAAGTACATTAGAGTTGTTACATGCAGGCATGGCGTTTAATAACTCTGGGCAATATTTTAATTTACAGATTTTATTTATAACTTCAATTCATCAACTTTGAGATTCTATAAATGTAAGCCAATAAACCTAAGAACAGACATTAATCTCATCTCTACTCTTTGTTTTATAAATTGATGACAATATGGTGAGAAACAAATAGAGAGAGGTGGCAATGGAGGTAAAATTAAAGAGAGCTAGACAACAGGAAAGAGAAATGAAGAGCACAACAAACGGATGCAGGAGAAAAAAATCGATAAAATTAGAAAGAATTGGATGATGAGAGAGAGAAATCGGGGGAGAAAATTACGATAAATGGTTTAATTTGTCTAAAATGGCTTTAAGAAAATCTCAAATTTCCTCTTTCATGTCAAAATTAGCAAATTGCACATGATTGGTTAGAATAGGGATGTTATAAAACCAAGTTATGACTTGATTTTTACTAGCCCAATCTTCAAGCCATTCTACAAACTTAACAACAATCTCATCAGCTCTTTGTGTAGGTTGGATAATGTCTCAAGTGACAATGCGTTAAAGTTTACATCTAATTAAAAAACTTTTTATGCCTTGGACCCATAGATTGTAATTTCCTTCTACAACAGTTGCAATTGGCTTCAAAATTTCATATTTCTCCATTGAAAAATCAAAATTGATAAAAAGTTTTTTTTTTAAGGTTAAAATTAGTAGAAGTTGATGTCAAAATTGAAATCATGAGATGGTTTTTTTTGGGTGACGGCTAACAATGGTTGGTTGGTGGAGAATTTTAGTAAAACCTGAATTTAGATTAAAGGGTGTGAAAACAAGAATTCAAGAAAGAAAGAAATAAAAAAAGTTAACAATCTTAGCTTTGATACCATGTAGGCTTTGTCAAGGAAATGAAACTATATGCACTCAATCAGTTGCAAGTGTTACAAGACTATTAATTATATATACATGCTAAAAAACGGATTAAATACTATTTAAAAAAGCTTAAATAGTTTGCTTAAAATAAAACTTAATTAATTAATTAGTCACATGCTCTACACGTGAGGTGTACTCTTGAGATGCATGTGCATATATATGATTCTTATTATTTTCTTTACTTATTTCTTTATTTCAAACATGCTTCAATGCAGAACTAGCTAATCTAAGCAATGTGGAGGTGCTTCGATTGGGTTTCAATTCCTTAAACGGAACCTTACCAATTCAAGGTAAACAAAATCCTTCCTCTTTAATCCCGAGAGTTTTTTTACTATTGCTTTTGGTATGTCTCCTACTCCTGACACTAGGCATCTTTACCTATCTTTTGGTAGAATTAATGACTTTTGGAAGACTAAGGGTATTAGATTTGAGGTGGAATCTGTATAGTGGGAGCATTCCTCCATCTATTGAGGCTCTGTCTTCTCTCAAGGCATTATCTTTGTCAAGGAATGCCTTGAATGGCTTTTTGCCAGGTCCAGGTAAGAGTTGAAGTTAAATGCTTAAGGTGAACTTTTCTAACTATGGTAGAATGGTTGAGATTACCAATTACCTTCTTTTGTTAGGCCTATGTGAATTGAGGAGACTTCAAGAGTTGGATCTTAGCTGGAATAATTTTGAAGGGATCCTCCCTCCATGCCTAGACAATTTAAAGTCTCTTACACACTTAGATCTCTCGAGGAATCAATTCACGGGGACTTTTTCCTCTCACTTGATACCAAGCCTGCTATCCCTGGAGTACCTTGATTTTAGTCATAACCGATTTGAAGGTTCATTCTCACTCAGCTCCATCAGAAATCTTACTGGGCTCAAGGTTGTTAAGTTTATCAGTGACAACAGTAAAATGAAGATAAAGGCTGAAAGTCTAGGTTGGAATCCGTTGTTTCAACTAGAGTCACTGGTACTTTCTAATTGTAATTTGGACAATATTCCTCATTTTCTCCTTTACCAACATCGACTAAGAGTTGTTGATCTCTCTCACAATAAGCTGAATGGAACATTCCCTGTCTGGTTACTTCAAAACAATGGTGAATTAGAGTGGCTACAACTAAGGAATAACTCTTTTGCCGGTCAATTTCATCTGCCACCATATCTTTTGAGGAAAATTGTCCAGGTGGATGTCTCAGACAATCATCTTGAAGGGCAGCTTCAGAAAAATTTTGGGAAGATACTTCCAAATCTAAGGCATCTTAATTTATCCAAAAATTATTTTGAAGGTGATCTCCCATCCTCAGTTGGCTACATGAAAAAGTTGGAGAGATTGGATTTGTCCTTCAATAAATTCTCGGGAGAAGTACCACAGGAATTGGTTGCAAGTTGCACCAACTTGCAAATTTTAAGGTTATCGACTAATGAATTTCATGGTGAAATATTTTCTTCTCACTTCAACTTGAGTGATATAGGAGATCTGGAGTTGAGGGATAACCGGTTCACTGGTAGTCTATCAAATGTGAAATTCAATAACTTAAAGATTTTGGATGTTAGTAATAACAAAATGACTGGTCAGATTCCAAGTTGGATACTAGAGGGTATTTCGGCACTTGCAATGAGAAATAATTATTTTGAAGGCCACTTTCCATGTGAACAACTCTTATATGTTGAATACTTGGACCTTTCTCATAACTTTCTTTCAGGACAATTACCTTCTTGCTTTGATATGGAGATTATAAAACAAGTTCATTTGCAAGGGAACCAATTCATGGGTTCTATACCAAATACTCTTCTCAATTCCTCATCTCTTTTGCTATTGAACCTCAGAGATAATCACTTGTCTGGTAGAATTCTTGATTTGATTGGTGCACTCCCCAATCTGAGAATTCTCTTGTTAGGAAAAAATCACTTCGATGGTATAATACCGGAGAAGCTGTGTGAATTGAGGAATATGAGTATACTTGATCTTTCCAGCAATTCTTTGTCTGGATCAATACCCATGTGTTTGAGTAATATCACCTTTGGAATCCCAGGGCATGTTGATCTGCGCTTTGCAAAAAATGTTACACTTCGGGATGATCCTTCTATGGAATCAATGGATAAAGATCCGCTAAGGCAAATGGTTCCTTTTGCAGGTGATTTGCTACCAGAAGGACCGGTCGAAATTGATTTTATCACCAAAAATATGCTCAATCGTTACAAGGGTGACATTCTAAATTTCATGTCTGGACTTGACTTGTCATGCAACATGTTGACAGGTAGAATACCTGAAAAGCTTGGAAAATTGTCCCAGATTCATGCACTAAACTTGTCCCACAATCATTTAACAGGATCCATTCCAATTTCTTTGTCAGAGCTATCTCAGATTGAAAGTTTGGACCTTTCATACAATAATTTGAGTGGAGAAATCCCTACAGAGTTGATCAATTTAAATTTCCTGGAAGTTTTCAGTGTGCAATACAATAATTTATCTGGTAGAGTTCCAGATATGAAAGCACAATTTGGAACGTTTGGGAGGAGCGGATACGAAGGAAATCCATTTCTCTGTGGGCCACCATTAGAGAAAAATTGCAACACGATCTTTGAGATATCGCACTCGCCTGCATCATCAAATGAAACTGATGGAAAATGGTATGACATTGATTCTGTTGTCTTCTACGCAAGCTTTACCTCAACGTATGTCGTGTTCCTATTGGCTTTTCTGACTGTTCTCTACATCAATCCTTATTGGCGTTGGAGGTTGTTCAATTTCACTGAGAATTTGTTTCATAAATTCTAGCAACTATCTGCTTGTTTATACATTTTGCAAGTTGTCTCGCTTCTATCTTTATTATATATGCTATCATTGTCATACTAAGATTCATAATTCTGGCAAAAACTGCATAGGAGGTTTGTAAGATACTACATATATGCACGAGAACTGAACTTATTTGTACTCGTGCACACCTTATCTCTTGGATATGGCAGCCGCTTTTCCCCTTCTGTTTCCCATTTCTTGTTGCAGTATATTTGTAACTGCTGCTGCTATGCTAAATCTTGATTTGGGTCGAAAGTTGTCCTTCAACCAATTTGAAGAAAGAGAAGCTCAGTGCACAAAACTCCTGTAAGGATCTGGTGAATGTCAAATGCACTAGCTCAAAGCTCTTACTCACTGACAGTTGTATTGCCAGTGAAAAATATTACATGAATGGTGGGGAAAACTTATTCTAGAATCCAATATTATTTTAACCAAGTGTAGTTATTGGCTAAGTTTTAATCTAATGAGAAATAAAATTATTTGGTAAGGTTATAAGATTTCAAGATTGAGAAACATGTAATGTTAAAAGGCTTCAGGATGTGTAAGGTTAAAAGGTTTCAGGATTGGTTAGGTTCAAAGGTTTCAAAATTTGCAAGATTAAAAGGTTTCAGGATTGATAAGGGTAAAAACTTTCAGGATTTGTAAAGTTGAAAAAGCTTCAAGATGGGTAAGGCAAAAAGGCTTCAGAATTGAGAAGTGTGAAAGGTTAAAAGGTTTCAAGATTGAAAAGCTTAAAAGTCTTTAGGATCGAGAAACATAAGAAAGGTTAAAAGATTCCATTATTGGTAAGGTTAAAATGCTTCAAGATTTGGGAAACGTAAGGTTAAAAGGTTTGATGGTCGGTAAGGTTAAAAGTGTTAAATATTGGAAAAGATATCAAGGTAGGATTGACAAGCATATATGTAAGGTTAAAAAGTTTCAAGAATGGTAAGGTTAAAAGGTTTCAGCAGGATTACCAAGCATGTAAGGTTAAAAAGATCTAGGATCACAAAGCATATCAATTTTATAAGGATTCAAGATTTGAAAGCGTGCAAGGTTGGGAAAACCTTAAAGGAGGCTTTAAAGAATAGAACTATGGTTGGCCTAGCTAAATAATGTTGTATTCTTACGTTTTAACCAATAACATATATATTTCCAAGTATGAGGTAAACACAAATTGGTAGGATTGTTATGCTTGAGAACCAAAGCTTTATCTTGATTGAATTTCTCAAATTGTTAGGACTAAGTTGGTCTAAATTTACTTATTAGCAAGCTTGAGGGTTGAAGCCTTCATGTGATTCTCAATTTCGTGAGTTCAAGTTTGTTAGGACTGAAGAATGCTAAGAGGGGTATCGTTCTTAATTTAATTAGTGATACTTCATAACTTTAAGCATCGCATAAGAAAAATAAATAAGGTAGGGTTGGACCGAGGTTAAGGTGTTAGAAAAGACTTAGCGATATAAGGTAATTAAAGCAAATGAGAAAAAGGTTTGAGAACTTCAAGTTTTAAGAGTCACTTCCTTTGTAGGATTTAAAGAAAGCTAATATAATATACTTAATTTTTCTTTAGGGTTGTTTTGGAAGAACCCTATTAATAATTAGCACACATGAACTCTATAACTACCTGATTATTTTTTAAATTTTTTATCCAAACTCTAATCTTAATGCCACACGCACTACCCATTAACTATCTAAACCAGTTTAAATATCCAATTGTGTAAAAAAAAAATTTATTCACTTTCTTTATAAGTCCAATTACTCAAACCCAAATAAGATAATGATTATATTTTACTATTCACATCATACAGTTTACTAATAATTATATTTATAAAAACAAACAAACATTAAAGTAAAATTTAAACAATTAATCATTTAAAAAATATTTCAAACAAAAACTTAACTAATTAAAAATAAATATATAAACATTCATAATAAACATCAATAATTGAATTCGGATATTTGGTATCTAATGGATGATACCCATACCCTACTCGAACTCGAAACGGATACTAAACTTATCATCGGAATCCATCCCAAATCCAAATATAAAGTAATTCTATATAATCGGGTAAGATACTTTAAAAGATATCCCTTGCAATATCCTCTTGTGTCTCGCTTTTGCAAGCCTTGGGGTATTATGAACGGTTGTCAATTTGAGATATGGCCGATTCGCTATTTGGGCTAAGGAATTATAAATCAGATATTAGATCAATCAAAATGAATACAATATCTTCTCGTCCTCACAAGAAAATGGTTTAGGTAAAGATTGCAATAATCATGGGGACGAAAAGTGTCCACAACTTGTTAGTATATTACATTAATGATGTTCTTTCTCGTATTGCTTGTAACTTTTGATGGAACTATGGTGGAGTAAAATAATAGCACGAAAAGAGAAGCAAATATTATTAATTCTTGTTGGGAACAACAAAGTACAAGGAAAAATCTTTTTTATTCTAATGAATCCCTCCCCAACCCCATCAGGCAGCAGTAATGGAAAGGCTCATTCCACTAGCGCAGTGGCCAGGGAAGCCGCAGATGAAGTAGTTTTCTCCTTTTGCAAGTGTGATTTTGTCATCTCCCGTCTGAAAAACTGCGGCGTTGTCTGAGACTGTGCATGAGTCATGACCATCCTTATCTACCACTGCAACGTTGTGGTTCGCCCGACTGTAAACAAACTCTGCAAACAATTTGGCATATCTGTTAACGTAGAGTTGAACATATATTGAAAGACATCTTAAAGACAGTAGTTATACTTACCCAGGATATCACCGGCCTTGAAGCTTTTTCCGTTGGGCCAATCACTTACACCAAACCTCCAGCCATCATCGTCTCCAACCTTGAAGGTGGCTGCATGGGTTGTCTCCGAATGAAGCAAGAAACACAGCAGTAGTGCCATGGCAATAATTGCACTGCCTCTTTCCTTTGCCATTTCCTTCGCACTAAGATTTTTTGTTTTTTTACCTAGGGAGGGAACCACAGTACTGAGAGAATGAAAGTGAACAGACTTTAAATCACGGACTCAGTCCCCCTTTTATGCCCAGACAATGGATTTCATGGCAAAGCTTAGAAGGAGCCAAATCTCTCCATTTTGGTATGTAATCCATCATTACCAATTAGAGCCGTTCGACTGTTTGTCTTAAGGAAATATATGTTTGACCGTATCTGGTCAAATCTACTCCTTCACAAGAAATTAAATTTTTTTGTCCAAATAGACTACATACGGTAAAATTTTTTTTTAGCCCTCAAATATAAAGTATTTTTAAAAATAGCTCTTTTCATAATTTTAATTGTTTTTAGTCAAGAGATGAGATTTTGTAACAAAAATGTCCTTGATGAGACCTATTCATTGACACACACTCTCATTCACACGTATATTAGTGAAAATAAATTTACCTAGAATTTATTCCCTTTAATTTTGTGCAAAATATCGTTTTCTTTTTTAAAGATTATGCAAAACATCCTCATGTCAGGGATAAGAAAGTGTTTGAACAAGTTTACAATTATTACACAAAAAGTCAATGAGTGAATGTCGATTTTTTTTGTGGTGGGTTTGGTGATTTGAATACCATATTGATTGAGAATGTAGCTTAGTGTTTTGTTTTTCAATGGTTGTTGGATATAGTTTGAAGCTGTAGAAACCCTCATGGCCATTTGGGTTGAATCTTGTTAGAATATGGAGAGAAAACGAGCATGGCATAACGTGTAATAACGTGGTTATTTTATTCATGGCTTGTAAAAAATAAGTCATTAAACTTGATGTGTAGCAAGTAAAAACATATAGGCATGACGTGTATTTAAATAATTATTCTTTTGTAAATGTCGTATATCTTTTTTGGGATTACTGTTCATTGAGTGTAGCTCACATGTGCATTATTGTATTATGTTGAAAATGGATTTCAGATAGTACAAGAAGGTTAATGTTAAACCAAAGGAGGAACCGGTTGACGATGAATCCAAAGAGTCGAAAATGATGTGAAACTAGAAATCCCTATTCCTATGGTGCACCAAAAAAGGAAGATGTGAAACCAAAGTATGAACTGGTCATGCTTCAGCAGGCCATTTGTCATTTGTTACACATGAAATGTAAGAACTATATTTGACACGGCATGGTGAAAATATGCGAGATGATAAGGAGAGAATATATGATACAATATATTGAAAATATGTGACACATTATGGAGGGAATGCGTAACACGCCATGGTGAGAATATGTGAGACGACATAGAAGGAATATGTGCACGGCATGTTGAGAATATATGATACACTATGAAGGGAATATGTAACACAAGATGGAAGGAATATGTAACACGCTCTAAAGGGAATATGTAACACAAGATGGAAGGAATATGTAACACGCTCTAGAGGGAATATATGACACGCCATGATGAGAATATATGACATGACATGAAAGGAATATATGACACGACACGTTGAGAATATGTGACACAACATGGTCAGAATATGAAAGACAGCATGGTGAGAATATATGACACGCTATAGAGGGAATATGTGACACGATAGGATGAGAATATGCGACATGCCATGGAGAGAATATGTGACACAGCATGATGAGAATATGTAAGACGACATGGTGAGAATATGTGAAACGCCATGAAAGGAATATATGAGACAACATGGTGAGAATATGTGACACGTTAAGGTGAGTATATGTGACATGCCATGGAGGGAATATGACACGCCATGAAATGAATATGTGACATGCCATGGAAGGAATATGTAACATGCCATAGTGAGAATATGTGAGACGACATGAAAGGAATATGTTACATGGCATGTTGAGAATATATGACACACCATGGTGAGAATATGTGACATAATATGGAAAGAATATGTAAGACAACATGATGAGAATATGTGATACGGAAGGGCCAGAATATATGATACGCCATAGATGGAATATATAAGACGACATGGTGAGAATATGTGACATGCCATGGTGAGAATATGTGAGATGCCATAGGGGAATATGTGAGATGACATGGTGAGAATATGTGCCATGCCATGGAGGGAATATATGACACGCCATATACGAAATATGTGACATGGCATGGTGAGAATATGTGAAATGACATGGAAGGAATATATGAGAAGACATGGACGGAATATCTGACACACCATAGATGGAATATGTGAAACGACATAAATTTAAATGGAAAAAAATATGAACAAATAAGGAAACCGTTTGAAATTCCACAACATGCATATTAGCAATTAAAGTGTTTAAAACACCATAGCATTTTATTTTCATCATTTGCAAATGACTATGCCAAGTGAGAGAGTTTGATTCATTCATCATTCCTAAAAGGATCAAAGTGTTCAACTTCATTTTGAGCAAAGTTCATGACTTCACAGCAACAATGTCAGTTCTGCGTGCAGAGGTCAGTCAATAGTCAGTTAAAATTTTCTCTTTTTTTATGTTTTTTTGTTGGGTTGCTCTATGAAATGCTTGAGTTTTCACCTATAATATGTTTTTACTATTTTCTTCATGATTTTATGATTTTTGCCTAAATTATGGAGAGAACTATAATATTTTTTCTTATATGCTTTATGGTTGTATTAACATTTTAAGAGGTGAGGAATAAATCCTCATTTGCCTAATCAAATGCAGTATTATCCTCAAGTATCGTAGTGTCATCCTTCAGTGTCACAAAGTCATCTTCCAACATCGCAGTGTCACCCTTAATTGTTGTAGTCTCATTTGAAAATAGCATTACATCCTCTATAGTTTCACCCAATGGTTGCATTAGTTGAGCAAAAGCAAATAATTGATTCGACGCACATACTGATTAAAATTGTGCAGCCAACTGTTCTGTGAATGCCATGTGTCTACTGGGCTACACAAACTCATATGCATATGTCAATTGCCATTGTTATGGGTTGAGGACTAAATGCTGTGGAATACGTGCAACATTGTGAATCTCATTTTGATTGAGGTGATTAACATGTTGTACAGCTTCTTCATATGGCATAACATTTGTATGGCGTTTCTTAATGGTGATGCACACTGCTAGAACATTCCTCTACTCTAGCAAAATTAATGCAACATTCTCCTCGTCTTTGATAATTAGGTGTGATAGCTCTTCGGGTGTACTAATCAATGTATGTAACTCAATCTTGTGAATTTGTGAGTTTACCCCAACAACATCTTCAACCAGTTTCATCAAGCCTGCAAATGACAAATCACTTTTAACCCTATTCATTCATGACTCACCGCCCTTGTAAATGCCATTGCACAATTAGCATGTCACTAAATTTTTTTAAAAAAAATGTCAGTCAATTTACACATTACATGCCCTGTTATAAAATTTTGCTACATGCCTTATTGAAACCATGTTTTTACACCCCATTTTAAAAAAATTTTGTTACACACTGTGTTCAAAAAAATTATTACACACCGTGTTTAAAAAAAAATATTACACGATATGCACTAAAACATATTATTTCAATATATATGTGCATGCCATGTGCATTAGAGATATTAGATGCATGGCATGTAACAACTCTAGGCAATGTTCTAATGATTTTGCTACATGCCATGTTTACTACACCTCATGTACAAACAAATTTTACTACAAGCCATGTATTAAAATATGTAATTTGAATATATTTTTTACATACATGCCATGTAATAACTTTAAGCAATGTTCTAATTTACACACAAAATTTCAAAAATTAATGAGTTGCAACAATAAACCCAACGACATACCTATATGTCATCTTTGCTTTAGGGTCTGTATATCGATGACGTTATGGCCAAATGCCGAGAGATAGACCATAGCATGATGACAGTGGTGCTCAATAGATAGCTGGCTAGCAAGATAAAGTTGATAGAGCTGTGAGAGTTGACAAAGCTCAGAGAGTAGAGAAAGTTAAGAAAGCTGAGATAACTGAGCATTTATTTTTCTCTATCACGAAAGGCAGATATCGAGAAATTAATTTGTCAGTAATATATTCAAGGCTTTTTTGTCTACTCATGCCAAAATTGGTAAAAACAATTAACTTTATAAGGTAGGCTATTTTTGAGATTACTTTATGAAAAGGGTTATTTCTCACAATTTCCTTTACTATGTATGTTTCAATCTTTCTGCTTATGGACAATAGGCAACTTGATTTTATATAAAAAAGTTGTGATTATTTGAAACCATTTCCAAGAAAAAGGATATGTCACATAACAAGATATAATGTAACTATTAGATTGTAGATGATTTCTCATGTTAATAGTTATATCTTTTGCCAAAATAACATGTTGGAAAAATACAATAACTTAAAATTTTGGATATGAAAAGTTATCTTTTTATATTATAACTCAAAAATTATATAAGGGTCATCCTTTTATAAGGTAATTATTAAAATTATATCTTTATCCAAGGATTATATCTTACAACATGCAAGAGTGTTTTTAAGACATAAAAAGTACTTGATGAAAGGGTTGTACCTTTAAAAGAGATATTTGCAAGTCTATGTAAAACACTTACTGTCAACCATTTTGACACATCAAAACAAATAAAAAAATTAAAAGCATTAAAAGTGTTTTGTTCAAAATATAAACATAAACACCTAAGTTTTCATTACCTATCCAAAGAGTCTAAATTTCTTATAATCTATTTGTTGCAAAAAGTAAACTCAGCCAAACAATTTTGCAAACTTTCAAGTATATCAAACTATCTACTCTGATAAAATGCAAGACGAAATTAAACATTAATTTCAATATATCTATAAGGCTATTTGTAATAAAGATGAAATAAGTCTTAAAAATAGTATTTATTAAAATACACGTCTTGAAGTCAATTTTACTAATTACTTAAATTCCAACAAATACTATTTAATTTCTTTTTAAGTAAAATTTTGAGTGAGGGAATTCGAAATTTCTAACTTAATTTTAAATGTACAAAATACACACACTTATTACTCGATCAAAGCCCAAATTCTAATTTTATGATTTCAAATTTTGCTATTTATGCCAAAACAAAAACTTTTTTTCGTAATATCACATAATCCCTCTTTTTTTGCATTTTATATTTCAAACTTTTTTTTTCTTTTTTTTATATGGGAAAAAGAATTGAATTTTTTAAATATATCAGTTTTTGCTACACCAACTTTGCATATGAATGATTTAGTACAAAATATGATGGTTATAATGATATTAAAATAATTTTGTGGAAAATGTTGGAACTTAAACATGGATTGTGTCTGCCATTCAAACATCATTGAAGCTAAGTAATGGCTAGAAATAGTTGATAGATTTAGCAATTTTATTACCAATTATTCAGAGTTTAATATAACCATGGATATGTCTGTCATTCACAAAGATCTACACAGGACTAGACATCGTAACTAGAAACAGAACCACCATCTGGGAAATGAAGATAGAAAGACAACTGTGCATCAAATAGAGAGATCAGCCAAGTCAAACGTTCTTTCCACAGCTTTGCACCAAGAATCCACCTTCTTCTTCCTTTGTTCCTCGCTGAGTACAGGACGGAATATAGTAGCAGTTTTGACCTTTACTCTAGCAGCAAAAATTTCATCTTCTTTCCACACTCCTACAGCTAATCCGGCAGCATATGCGGCTCCAAGAGCTGTTGTTTCAATGTCAGCTGGTCTCACCACAGGGCTCCCCAGCAAGTCTGCCTAAACACCACAACGAAAAGAAACTTGTATGATCACAGGACTAAATATGAATAGTTTAGACATGGTGTCGAGAAGGAAAAGTATTAGTTCAATGGACAAACAAAGGAGAAAAGAAGGCATAATGTGCAGTCTGTTCCATTGTCATACCATGTTGGAGTGGAAACATTTATATTTCAAGGTAGCAGAAATTTCAAGAAAAAGTTTCTTCAGTTGACAGAAATTTCAGTATTCAATCCACATTTTAGATAGCATAGACTCTTTGCATACAAATCAGAGGTATATCGAGACTCCAACAATTAACTCCACCAGAATCAATATTTATTTGATCAATTATTTCTGCTTGAGCATATACAGAAAAACTACCTTCCAAAGAAATGATTTTAGCATAAAACCAGCAAATCGAAAACAAAGTAACAAGAAAGCGGCGACTCCACGAATTTCTAATTAGATAAAAAGGTAGGGATACAGAGAAAGAACCAACAGACTCAAATTGTACCAAGCATCTGTTGCATCAGTAAGCAAATGTTAGATAAAAATTCACATGGCAAGATATTGAGCTGAATTTCCGAAACAATATCAAGCCATGAAGAACATAGCTCATGGCTGGGGCTGAACGCTTACGTGATCGATATTAAATTCACACACCAAAACGGCAAAACCAAACTGTTTTTAAACCCATAAACATTGGACTCTTACATTCTATAAATCTTCAATGAAGGATCTTGTTGTACTAAAACCAGGCAAACTTGGGGACTTACTCTTAAAAAACATGTTCCAAGTATATTTATAGCAGAAAAAATTGAAAGTTCCTAATTGCTATAGTCCTATAATAATCATATGAAACCTTACTCCACCAATATATAGTTTTTTGTTTCATACATTACTTTCCACCTTCAATCTCCTGTCAGAACACCAAGAAAAAGGAAAAAGAAAACCTAAAAAATGCCCAGAGATTAAAAAACAAAACCAACAACAACCTAAATGCGTGTTTGGTTAAATCGTGGACCATAAAAATACCAATTCTCAATAAACCAGAGAAAATCTTAATGATGAAGAAATAATATAACCGTATCCGTAGCACAACAAAAAGGACTGAAGTCTCTACAGGAAAAGAACAGGGTAGAGGAGGTGGAACTCCCAAAAGGAACAGCAATCACTAAATACAGGAGAATTAAGCAATCATTACTGGATCATTTGTAACCAAAAAATTTAAAGCTGGAATGCTTAATTTCATTCAAGGAAACAAGCTATTAATTGCAATGGAGAAAACACAAAACAGCAGGCATAGAATAAAGCCCAAACCTGAATTTGCATCAAGAGGTTGTTGACAGTGGCACCCCCATCCACTCTAAGCAAGAACTCTCCCTTTTCATTCTTAACCTCACCGTTCTCACCTGCATCTTTATGCATTGAATCCAATACATCTTTCACTTGAAAACACATGCTTTCAAGCACCGCACGAGCAATATGAGCCTTGCTTGTAAACCTTGTGATTCCAATGCAAACCCCACGAGCATCATCTCGCCACCATGGAGCAAACAATCCATTAAAAGCAGGAACAAAGTAAACCCCACCAGTGGAATCAACCTGTAAAGCCAAACTTTCAATCTCACTTGCGCTGCTAATTATCCCAAGACTGTCTCTTAGCCACTGAACTGCAGCTCCAGCAATAGCAATAGAGCCCTCTAAAGCATAATTAGTCGGCGCTTTTGGACCAAGCTTGAATGCCAATGTGCTTAGGAGCCCGTGATTTGACCGAACGATCTCATCACCTGTGTTGAGAAGGATAAAGGCACCAGTTCCATAAGTGCTTTTGGCCTCACCCTTTCGGCAAGCTTGCCCAACCATTGCAGCATGTTGGTCACCAAGACATCCTGCAATTGGAACACCAGCAATGGGCCATCCTTGGCCAATTTTACCAATGACCTCAGAGTTGCTTATAATTTTTGGCAGAATTTCAGCTGGTATTCCTAGAGTTTTTAATGTCGTTTTATCCCAATCAAGGGTTTTGAGATCCATGAGCATTGTCCGTGATGCATTAGAGACATCAGTTACATGCAATCCACCATTAACGCCTCCAGTTAAATTCCAGATTAACCATGTGTCTATGGTTCCAAACAAAGCATCCCCCTCTTTAATAGCAGCTTTAACAGCATCCACGTTCTCCATCAACCAAAGCAGCTTCACTGCACTAAAATAAGTGCTTATGGGCAGACCGCACGATTCAACAAAATGTGTTCTGCCTCCTGGTAATTCTTTCTCCAATTTCCTAGTAGAAAGTCACCTCAAACATCAAAATATGAATTACAAACTATCATAACAGAAAAGCAAATTCATACAAAAACAGTGAGCTTCAAAACCCGGCTACTGACAGAGAAACTAACGGTATCATGCCAATAACATAGTTCAAAATTACAAAAACCAAGGAATATGCATCAACCCAATTCCAAGTATAAAACATATTCCTAGTTCAAGATTAAAATTTTCCAAAGAAAGGGCGTGGGAAATAATCAAAACATTACAATAATCAAGAGTTTCAACACCCAATTCAAAAACAAACATCTAGGCTCATTAAAATAAGGAAAAATCTGGATTAGATTAAGACTGTTACGTTTATTTATCAACAATAAAAAAAACCAAGAGCTGTCATGTCCAGATATCCAATCTTAAAAATCATGAATTAAACAAAAAAAACCCAAACAAATAGGAATGGAAAAGGTAATGGACAATGATTACCTGCAAACAGAACTGGTACGAGCATCCATCCAAACGATGGCGTTATAGAGAGGACAACCGGTGGATTTGCTCCAAAGAAGAGTCGTCTCCCTTTGATTGGTCAATCCAATTGCTTTCAATCCACAGTCGACATTGTGACCATCAGCTGTAGCCTTGTCTAGCGCCTTTGCAATGCACACTCTCACACTCTCCAATATCTCCATGGGATCATGCTCCACCCACCTAACACCCCAAATTCCCAAACAATATTTAAAAAAGAAATCAACAAACACAGCAAAGTTTCCATCTTTATATGATATCCAACACACCCACTGTTTATATTGATGGAAAAAAATACTATTCTCGTTCAAAATCGAAGAAATAATACTACTCGAACATAAAACTTTCATGTCACAAGTCCTCAAGTTTTAATCACCAAGCGTCTCTCGGAACAAATATCAAAAGAACTTCAAAAAAAAAGAAAAAAAAGAGACTTGGGTTTTGAAGGGGTATACCCGGCTTCAGGGTAGAACTGAGTGAACTCGACCTGGTGGGATCCGATGGGGCGAGCAGATTTGTCATAGATGATGAACCGGGTACTGGTGGTGCCTTGGTCGACGGAGCCAATAAAAACCTCTTCCTTTGACATATTCTTCTCTGTGTTTTTTTCTATTCTTCTTCGTCTTCGTTGCTTGTCAACTGTTGCAGAGAATAAACACAGAATGAAGAGAGAAATGAGAGGGTTGCTTGTTATATGGTCGTTGGATTCGTTTTACTTTGGAAATTTTTCCTTCTCCTTCTTGGGAATGTGGACAGTGTTTATCCAAACCATTTAAAAAATGGTAATTTTTTTTTAATTTAAATCAAAATGTTTTGGCTGATTTGGTTATGATTGTGACAATAATGTATATTAATTTAATATATTTTTTCCCATTTTTAGAAATTTAATTATAGATTTCAAACTATGGAAAATCAAAATTCAGATTTTGTCTGGCATTGATTTTGGCTTAACGGATTGCTCTTTTTGTTACTTCTATATTTGTAGATATTATGATTGATTTTTATCAAAAATTATAATCTTATAATTTATTAATTATCAACCCCAAGTGCATACTTTTGAGTCAATTATAAACCTCATTTCTTTGCTTAAATAAACCCTAAAAAAAATCAAAAACCAACCTTAGTTTAGATCTTCTTTTTTTCATTAATGAAAATATGGGCATAAAAAAAAATTAAAAAGATTAAGAGGAATGATGTTTATCATAAAAAAAAAACTGATATTGTCATTTTGTTTTAGCCTAGAATTTTGACTTATTTAGTATTATTTTTTAAAAAATTAATTATTGAAAAAATAATATTACAATGTTCAAAATATTTAAGAAAATGTTGATTAAAATTTTGAAAAACTAACCGTGTTTATTTAGGTTTTAAATTTAGGCGATTTAAGAAATAATATATATTATATTATTGGTAATAATTTATTTTAAATAAAAGAGAAATGAAAGGAGATTTTTGCGGAAAGTACGAAGTACAAATCTTCGGTTGTTGATGTCATCACTCCGGAGTTCTTGGTTGGCTAAACGAGCCAGGCGGATGACAAAAAGACACGTGTCGATTTTTAGTTGCTTGAGATCCTTCCTCGTTGACTTCGGTGAAAGTTGCACTCTCTCCCCGTGCACCATCACGGACCATGTGCCGCCTGCCTCAAATTGGCCGGTAAATTAGGACTTGATTGTCTCTACTCTCAAGACTATACAAGTTTATTCTACTCGCTTCATCAGATTTTTCCTTTTTTTTTTCTTTGGTAAATTCTATTTCACATTTATAATTTTTCTCCCAAAATATATAAATAGTAAATTTATAATTAAAATATTTTATTAATTAATAATATAAATTATGTAATATGTATCAAAGTTTATATGTAATAAATATTCTAAATAACATAATTTAATAGTAAATTTTAATTAATTAATAATATTCAAATTTAAAATTATATTAAACAATAATTAGATAATAATATTTAAAATCTATCATATATATTAAATAAAATTATCCATTGTGATTGAAAATTGAAAGTGGTCCTGCAATGACTTAAGATAAAGCCAGCAAGAAAATTATCCATTTGAACAAATGGATCAGTTTTTCCACTCAAAATTTACAAGTCAAAAAACCATCACCACTATTTTGGATAACTCAAATAATTCAATGAATTTTAGCATTAATCAATATCACCATACTTATGACTGGACAATTTTGTGGAATTCATGAGTCAAGAATTTATATTTTTAATTTAAAAGATATTATCAAGTGGATTAATTATATAGGTTTAAGACTCATCACATAATTGATTTTTGCACTTGTAAAAAAGAAGGATCTACCTTGATTCAGACTTACCTCGACTTTAATATTTTTCATGAGAAATTCAACATCAAAGAAAAATTAAGTAAGCTCTTGTCGTATTTGTTAATGGCTTACACTCCTAACCCAAACGATAGATGGAAGAAAACCCTTACTAATATGAGATTCATGATACGTTCATCCTCCTTCACTGCATTTCTTATGAAATTTCAACTAAGAAAGGATGATTAAAGATATACAAGGGAATTAATTAACAACTTAGATTTTTGGCATAGGGACTGTTTGCTTGAAAATTGTTCATTTAAAATGTTATAAGCACTTGGGTGTTTGACATCACAGATGCATGTATTTTCCATTAACTGAGGTGGACTCTCCTTTCCCTCAATTTGAAGCTAAGTTCAAGGTATGAATCCAACAAGGTCTAACCCAATTGAAGGCAAGCTTACAAGCATGAAGTATGATCAAATAATTTAGGGTTTAGAATTTTTCATATTTGATTATTGTTGGCATTTTATTGTTGGATAAGATCATAACTGATGCGATGAGAGTGGTTTACCTAATAATTTCATGGCTTAAGAAAAATTAGACAAGTAGGGAGATTGAAGGGAGTTTCCTTCTATTGTAGTATATGTTCACCTAATTATTGTACTAACCTAAATTTAATATTGTGGCCCTTGTATATTGTGACAAATTAGAATCAAATAAAATATATTCAAAATTTTTGTTTCTTTTTATATTTTATTTCGATTTTAGCAAGGTAATGTTAATCAAGATTATGATCTCATAGTATTTTATTCTATTAAAATAATTGCCAAATCTTGGCATGATTTGATCACAAATAAAAAAATGGCATAATACTAAAAAAAGAAACTCTTTTAAACTATTCAAGAAA
>NW_018397274.1:1633437-1641049 GCF_002168275.2 Theobroma umbraticum
GTTTTTTTTTCTTTTATTAGGTTCAATTAAGCTTTTGTATTTTTATTTTGGATCAAATAAGCCTTTTATGATTAATAATTAATTATCTATCATTAATCAAAATGTCTATAGTTATTATATATTTATATGACACTAACATAACATTGATGTGAAGGGTGAAAAATGTTACAAAATCATGTTATTATATCAAATTAGCATGTCACATCATCATCAATTGTGATATGTTAATATGCTATGTTATCATCAATTACGATATATTAGCATATCATCTTAACGTTACACTGTATAAAATGATAAACAACATTTTAACTAAATCAATTATTAAACATATGAAGTTATTTGACTCAAAATAAAAGTATAAAAATTCATTTAATTCAAAATTTGAATTTTCTTCAATAGTTTATGGATTTTTTTAGATATTATATTATAAAAAATCCTAAATCATAACAAATAGATAAAAATTATTTCAAATATTTTTAATTGAGTGAATTTAGTATCAATTAAAATTTTGTAGCTATGATTAATACATGTCAAGATTCTATCCTACCATCATCTGGATATGGTTGCTTAATTTTAGAGCCTTCTCCCTAAACTCTAAACCATAAATCTTAAACCTTAAATTCTAATTTTTTTAACTTTAAAAAATGTAAATACAAAGCAAAAAAAGGTCCACATCACTCTATTATTGACCCTAATTATGTGCTTGATATTTATGGCACATTAGTTATGCAATTACTTTTATATATATTTCCTTAAAATCAATGAAAGCAACCCTGTCATCAATTTCTCTTGATTTTTCTAATTATTTCATGTCCTTATCGATAGCTATTATTTAACAATTAAATGAAAAGATTGAAAGGCACCTACTTATTAGGCATTAAAGGCAGTGTCATCTTCTGCAGTTGGCAAACAACCAAGAGCAACATTTTTGAGGAAATATTAAATTATGGAAGGAACTATCAATGACTTTCCAGGAAGGAATAGCTGGCCAACAGCTAAAACAAATCCCAAGCTAAAAAGTTGTGGGTTGTTCTTAGAATCTTGATGAATTCCTTGATTGGTCCAAGTTGTTCTATTTTTGACTCTTGTGATTTTTCTTTACTTGTTTTTGCTTTCTTTAATGGTCACAAAATTACTTGGGAAATCCAACCAAAGATCCTCTTGGTATTTTGAATGCCTTATCAACAATGCATTCCTCCATCTCTCATACATTAATTGTTAAAAATTTTCTATAATATTTTTAAAAAATTAAGAAATTATTTAAATAAAATTTTATTTGTATTACATTTAATTAAATTTTTTATTTTTATTTTAAATCAAATAAATCTTATTTAAAAAAAATTGATAAAGGTATTATCATTAATGGTTAACTAACTGTTATTAATTAAAATATCATTTATCATTTCATACTCATATGACGTCAATTTGGTTAGAGGAAAATATCTCATAACCATATCATCATATCATATTAGCATGTCATGTTCACATAATAGAATAACAAGTGATATTTTGACTAACAAGAGTTAGTCAACTTATTAATCATAAGGACTAATTTTGTCTAAAATAAAAGTATAGGAACTTCATTGAATTCAATAACATAATAAGGATTTATTTAAATTTTTTTAAATAGTTTAACAGTTTTTTCAAGTATTATGTAAAATTTTTTAAAACAGATATACAACCTTAAATCAAATGACTTCAATATTAGCTTATTCTTTGGATCACCAAAAATCTGTAACTAAAGTTTAAGAGCTATACCATATAGTATTTGCACATTGGAGTTCATTATTTATACCATTTCAATAACTTAGCTCTAAAATTAAAAACCCAAAAATCTCTACCTATCTAAACTAGAGCCAACAAGTACAAATATGAGGAACTCTGTCCAAAATTTATTTAGTTGAAAACTTAATTTTTTCTAGTTCTAGATTGAGTGATTGTATAATTTTGTGAATTAATTTTTTTCATAGTATCTAAAAGTTTTCTTTGTAGTCCCCGGTAATCTGAAAGGCCCACCCACAAAAAATGAATAGGGCCATACGTGACTTTGGCCCACAATTTTTTGGTTGTACGTAAATCACAAGGTTTTCACATTTTGGGTCCCAAATGGATAGCATCTCCAAAATTGGGCTGGGATCCATGATCAAAGCCTTGGCTTTGAGTTTCCGCATTCTTCGAGTCCCGATTCCCTTTCTATATAAAGTTAAATAAACATATCTAATAATCATATTATCATATCACGTTATATTAAATAGTAAATATTATTTTGATTAATAATCATTAATTTTAAGAATTTATTTAATTCAAAATAAAAATATAAAAATTTAATTAAATTTAATAAAAATAAAATTTTATTTAAATTTTTTTAATAATTTTAAAGTTTTTTTTTAGATATTATGTCATTTATCATAAGTAATCCTCATGTTAATCATACTAGGGTTGAAAGCTGAAACTAACAACCAAGTAATGTTAAAATGGACCCAAATAATGTAGGGATGATCATGACATTGAGGTGATCTTTCAGTCAATTGATTGAGAAATTACAAAGCTGTATAAAGTTGCAAGTAATGTCATTTGTGTTGTTATGCCATTCCATAAGCTCTTGCAATGGGTCCATATGGTACGCATAATGCATAAGCTTTTGTCAATTAAATGCTATTATAATCACCGATAAAGCTAAGATAATGATGGCTATCATTTTTTAATTTTTAAAATTTTTATTATTATATATATAATTTAAAATATATAATATAATTACTTTTTAATCAACTTTCATATAAAATTCTGAATCTATTATTGATTATAATATTACAATGACCAAAATTAGAAATTAGTAAGAGTCTTATTACCTACCGAACATTAAGTTTAAAAATACTACTAGAAAAACAATAGACCATAAATTGATATGGCTTGAATCCTAAAACTGTAGGAGTATAAGGAATATGAGAATGTGCTTCTGTGACGAGGAAAGGTCCACTCCTCCCACATCGGGCAGGAACGGGTAGGTCCTGGGCTATAAGAAGCGGGGTGCTGCACACCTGTGACAACCGGTTTTCATGGGAGAGGGTAATGATCCCGTGATAAAGTGGTATCAGACGGACCTGTTGCCTCGTCCCTACTCACACCAAGCGCCCGGGTCCGGGAAAGGCCGGAGAGGGGTAGGCAGGGTGGCCGGCGGCAGCGGTGCGCCCGACAACGGGGACGTTGTCGAATCGGGTGGGTGAGGGTGTGACGAGGAAAGGTCCACTCCTCCACATCGGGCAGGAACGGGTAGGTCCTGGGCTATAAGAAGCGGGGTGCTGCACACCTGTGACAACCGGTTTTCATGGGAGAGGGTAATGATCCCGTGACACTTCCACCAGATTAAAAGATTCCCTTCAACCATAAAATGACATCTACAACTTGTATATATTGAAAAACAAGGTAGGTATGCCAATAATCTAACTAACTTATTGCTCCAAAATTGTCCTAAATTCAAGTGACTATAAAAACTTTTAATTATTTTAAAATCAATTAAAAAAATGCAAAATTGCCTTAGGAAACTTCAATTTATATCAATTTGGTCACTAATTTTTTTTTTTAAATTGTATCCAATATGATCATCACCTTAACAATTTCTGTTCAAATAAAGAATGTAATGATGGCATATTGGTAAATATTTAAGTTGTCAAGTCATTTTGTTTGTTGTTTTTGTAGATTTTTATTTTCATTCTAAAAAAACAAAGAAACAAAAATGAAAAGACAAATACCGGTTTCGTGACTATTATGTCATTATTTTGTCATTTATTTAATATACTTCAAAATGTATAATGATCCAATCGAACCAATCAAGATTTAAGAGCAAAATGAAAAAAATTAATAATTATATATAAAATTTATTATTTAAATTTAAATAAATTATCATAATAAAATTTAATTTAACAAATTTAATAAACGAATTAATCGTATCATATTATAAGTTTATTAACGAATATGTATTTATTTATTCATATAATTGTTAATATTTTATATTTATATAAAATGTTTAATTTAATTATATTTTTATATATATATTGTATTATTTAGCAAGTTGTAGGGTTAAACTTGACAAGTTAAATAAATTCTGGTACGTGAGGTGGCATTATGCAGTTGGCAACAGATTGGAAGTGAAAGCAGTAAGGCATCATTGGTATGTCCAAGTTAAGTTAAAATACGCCAACTGGTAAACATTGGTGGGACCAGCACTGAGAGGCGAGCCTCAACCTGCATTTGCTGTCCACACCGTTTTTGCATAGCCCTGTTCACTACCCCTCCTGCCCGTCCTCCTCTATACTTCAGGGTAAAATTTTTTTTATTTTTTTTTATTTTATAAATTTTTATATTCTTATTTTTCAGTGATATTATTATTAAATAATATATAAGATCTTTTATTTAAACTAATATAAATTTAATATATTTATTATATAATTATAAATGTATAAAAATGATTATGGACTTAAATCACTATAATGTGTTATAAATGATTATGATTGAATGCATTTGATATTTATTTATTTTTATAAGTAAGAGATGTGTATCTTATTTTTTCTTTTGTTTTATTCAAGAGTTTGTAAAATTTTTTTCTTATTTTACTCCTTTAAATATAATTTGAGGTTTTTTTATAAATATGTAATTAGAACTCATAAGATTAGAGTAAGAAAATTTTTTTGTAATTCTAAAAATGGAGCACCAAGGCGTCAAGAAGACATGAAGATTATAACACTGTAACATATATATAAAGATATTTATAAAATTAATTAATTATTATTAATTAAAATATTATTTATTATTTTATAATATATGATGTGTATAGCATATTAATATAATATTATAATATGGTAATGTAGTAATTTTTACATTTTACTTTAACTTTGTTGACTGAAGAAAATAATAAGTAATATTTTAAAATTAATCATAAGAGTTTGTTTGATTTAAAATAAAAATATAAAATTTTAATTAAATATAATAAAAATAAAAATTTATTTAAATTTTTTTAAATAGGTTAAATTTTTTTAAAAAATATTATGTCTCTAATATACTGTTATTTTCCAGCAAAATGCTTATATTTTAAGGCAAATTCAGATTTCATAATTAATTCTTTAAAACTTGGAAAGTAAATTTAAATTAAAAATGTCCTTTTCACTTTTGTCATCCCTTTAAATCAGTACACTTGTACGTCTAGACACTTAAAGTTGTAGGACAATTACAAATTGATCCGCAACACCAATTGTCACATGGCATTTTTTTGTCTTTTTGTATATATTCAAGTGAAAAGAAAAAGAAAAAGAAAAGAATGTAAAAGAAAGAAGGAAAAGGTGGGATTAGAGTGAAATGATTATATATTTGATTATGTAATAATATTATTGACAATAATAATTTTACAAATGATATAAACAATAATATGATTAATGAAAATAAAAATAAAAATATTCAATTATATTAACGTCTCTAATGAATGTTAAAATTTTGTCAATGTCCCTAATGAATGTATTTAATTAAAAAATTATAAGATGTTATCAATGTCCTTGATGTTAAATATTATGATTATTTTTTTATTATATTGATTAGATGATTAATTATATGGTAGTCTTTGCATTTGTGTTCACTTCTTCTAATTAAAATATATGTCTCTGTCCTTTCTATGGATATAATTAAAATATTGAATAGATTAGAGAGAATTGTTCAAAGAGGTGTTTATGAGTTAGATTGAATTTATCAAGCTTTTTATCATTCCTTTCGTCTTGTCATATAATTATTATTTTATTATTAATTAAAATTTAAAATTATATTTTTTTAATGAAATAAAATAATTATGTTAAACACGAGACAAACTCGCTTTTGAAAATTTATATTCGAACTTAAACTAAATGAAGTTGAGCTTTCTATCCTGATTGAATAACCCTAAAAATCTTTAATTAATTAATTAATTTAGATTTGATTAGCGAGGAATAAACTCGAATTTGTGAATTAGGTCCATGATTAAATCAAGAAATAGAGGCCACAAAAAATATTAAAACCATTATATATGATAATAATCTCCAAAACTATTGGAGGGCAAGAAGATAGAGATTGAGTGGATATGGAAATATTTTATAACAAAATAAATATAAAATGTAATATTAATTATTATTGAAATAAAATAAAATTAAAAAAAAAAAAAGAGGGGGCGGAAAATGAATATTATCCGTTAGGACTTAGGAGGTTTGCACGCCGTTCAACACACCCTACGTCACGAGTCCCGATTTCAGCCGTTCCAAAAAACCTTTCCCCACCATGGGATGAGCTATTCTCCTCTGTTGTTCAGTGCATTGGACATGGTGCCTGTCACCCTTTTCAGCCAATCAAAGGACTCCAACATGGCAACATTTACGCCTAAAATAGGAAAATCATTGCTCAATTTCTTCTATTAGATTTTAGGACAAGATACGTTATATCTTATCCACGTCTTGCCTTTGGAGATAACCTTCGATTTTAATCAAAATGGATGAATTTATCTATTTTTATTAATTTAAATTATCCTCAAATATGTTACATTTTTTAAAAAATTTAATTTTAATTTTTTTTACTACTGTTTCTCAATTCAAAGTAAATCTGATTATGCTTTTGGGTGATTTGAATTCATCATATAAAAGTAAGATATTAATAAAATTTAAGATATTAATAGTTATATGAATAAATAAGAATATGATATTATATTAAAATCTAATACATATAATTGTTTAACTTAATTGTACTTAGATCAAATATGTAATCGTGTAATATAATACAAGATGAATAACACGTTAATTAAATATATTAAGTTAAATTTTATATAACATGATATTATTAAAAACATGATTAAGATATTTAATACCATTAAGATGTTTAACATCATTAAATTAAAATATCTACTATTAAAATAATTTATTATTTAAATTTAAAATTAATAATTATAAAAATAATTATAGTAAAATCATAATATCAAAAAATAATAAAATAATACAAATAAAATTCATTATCATAATAAAATAATCTTTTACTCTCAACATTAAATGAATTGATAAACGTATTTTATTTGAATTAAATATGATAATATAATTAATATGATTTTGACACATTTAAAATATGAAATAAGATAAAATTAAATTTAAATTCATTTAATTTCGTATAGTTTTTGTGTCATAGTACAAAAAAAGTCTTAAGGTCTTTTAAACACATGAAGTACAAGTAAGCATGTTTGGTTGCATAGTTATCCACAAGCTGCGTGGCGCATCGAATCTTTTCCCGATAATTACTCTCAATATCACAATATGTAACTTAAGTAAAGTAAAGATTATTCCGACATTGATGCTTCCATGGTACGCGCTAAAGTTATCAGTTGATTCCCTTCTATCAAACATCTGCCCACCCACCGCCCCCTTCCATCCTCCCTCATCCGTTACCGTTCATCTTCGATTAATATAAATATTAATTAATCGACAGCCAGAAACCGAGCTATGAAATCTATAATAATAGATTCGTTTGCAGAGGATTGTTCTCCTCTTCTAATATAAAAAATACTCCATATTTCGTTTCACAATATAAATCCACCTGAAACCCTCACACGGAAGAGCTC
>NW_018397274.1:1641059-1657643 GCF_002168275.2 Theobroma umbraticum
ACTCACTTCTCTCTCTATAGATAGACTCTCTCTTTTGCGCAGTGGCCGGAGGACTGTAGCTGTTGGCGGCGATGGGGGCGGCAGTGTTGTCGGAGATGGCAACGGAGATCGTGGTGCCGGTATGCGCCGTGATTGGAATAGCTTTCTCGTTGGTGCAGTGGTTGCTGGTGTCGCGCGTGAAGCTCACCTCTGAGCGGCATGCATCGGGTGGCTCGGGGAGCAATAACAAGAACGGTTACAGTGATTACTTGATAGAGGAAGAGGAAGGGATCAATGACCATAGCGTCGTTACCAAGTGCGCAGATATTCAAACCGCTATCTCTGAAGGTGAGATCCTTGGGTTTTGATGATAGATCTGGTGTTTTATTTTTGGGATTTTGTAGTAATGATTTCACGGACTTGAGTCGCTAGAAATTATCACGTAATGACGAAGTATCATTATAATCACAAGTTTTGCATGTAACAAATGATTTAGCTAAGAGTAAAGGAAAGTTTGTAACTTTAACGCCCAGCTTCATTCTTGTTATCAAAATATTAAGTCTTTAATTTGATTATAAATTTCATTTATTTTTCCATCATTGCAAGGAGATACTCAAGCGGTTTGAATTTTAAAATTTTAATTTGGAAGGTTTTGCTTTTTATTAAATATTAGGAATTTATCTCTGATTATGTAACTCAAACCCAATGAGCTTGTGAACATAGAAAAGAAAAAAAAATGAGTCTCCATGTACTAAAAGATATTATCTCTTTTGCACTTGTTATTTGGTTCAATGGGTGGTTAAATGCATGTACTTTTAGTTTAAATACTGGGTTTGAATTACTTATGCAAATATTATATTCTATATATATATATATATATATATATAAAATCTACCCTTTTTCTTCTTTATTCAATGTACTTTTTTATTTTTGCATCAGAAATATCTTTTAAGGGACAGTTTTGGGTTTTGCCAGCTTTTAATGGTACAAATGAATTATGGGTTCTTCTATTAGATCTGCGTTCCATCATTCAGATTTAAGTATAATTTAAATTAATTATTTAATTGGATCAAAGATTAGGATTAGATTAGTTTGGTATGGAGTCAATAACTGGGACAGGCTTTCTTTTTGGTGGTGCTATCATCACTGGCAGTTATGGCATCTTGTCTTTTCTAAGTAAAGACTATTTGGCTTATGGATGTTATTACCATTAGCCCCCCTTGCACGTGGCCCATTTCCTATAGCTTTAATTTTTAAATATTAATTGAGAATAAAATATCAACATAGAGTATTACTGGTGCCTTTTTTGATAATTGATACTTATTCCTTGCTCCAACTTCTCTGAATCGAAAAAAGAAAAAAATAGATACTAGTTGATATTCCCATTATTTATGTAGTTGTCTTTTAATGGAGATATTTTATATTTTTATTGTATAGGGCTTCGTTTTATCTTTGGAAATTGTAGTTCTGTCCTGTGAACTTAATATGCAGCACTTATTTAATTATTACTGGGAAGGGTTAAATTTTTTTTGTCAGTGTTCTATTTGAAAATTTCTGACTATTTCAGCAGCAGTAGTTAAATAATATAATAATAGAAATAAAAATTATTATTATTTTTTATTTTTGTAAAATAACTAATTACGTCAATAAATATATGTTATTAAGGATAATAAAATAAAATAATATAAGACTACCATATTTTGTAATTAATATTTCTGAAAATAAAATAGAAACAAGATTATTATGCTACAATAATAATAATAATAATAATTTAAGAGTAACATGTTAATCAATAATAATTGTCATACATTGATTTAAGAATAATATATTAATTTTAATAATAAAGAATGAAAATTTTGAAAGATACTGAACCTTATATAATTATCATAAATTGATTTAAGAATAATCTATTAATTTTAATAATAAAAGTATGAAAATTTTGAAAGATTGAATCTCATACATTTAAGTATGTATATATATAAAAATGCTTTTATTGCATTTTTGTATTCAAAAGGTTTTCAATTGTTTGAACTATCTGAAAGGCACAATAGTTAGCTTTCTAGTAATATATTGAAAATTGTTCTAGGCCAAGTTTTATAGCTATTTTTTTGCAAAAGTTCTTTTGTTTGTGTTGGTATGTCTTTTTTTGCATTTGGACTAATTGTAAGATTTAGTTTATAATTTCCCCTTGTCTTATAATGTCTTTACATATGCTTTAATAGCATCTCTTGTCCTCAACTAAAGGTTTTTGTTGCTATCCTGATGTATCAATGATGTTAATCTGGTGTGTTATTATGGTGGCACCTTTTCAGTTTTTGATGTGAATGAACTTGAGATATATTTATTGGTCCTTAAGATTATGCACATTTTGCGTTATTATGGTGGCACCTTTTCAGTTTTCGATGTGAATGAACTTTTATTTTATTGTTCCTTAAGATTATGCACATTATGCTTTTTGAATTTGTAGTCAATAACACTTCATTTGATATGTTAAAACTATTGACAGTCCCTTGTCTATGATCTATTTATATCTATTTCAAATAATCTGTTGATATATGGGTGCAACAGGTGCAACATCCTTTCTTTTTACTGAATATCAGTATGTTGGCATCTTCATGATTGCTTTTGCTATCCTGATTTTCCTCTTCCTGGGCTCTGTTGAGGGCTTCAGCACAAAGAGCCAGCCTTGCACCTATGATAAGGAGAAGGCATGCAAACCAGCTCTTGCCACTGCTATCTTCAGTACTGTGTCCTTCTTGCTTGGTGCATTCACTTCTGTTCTTTCTGGGTTCCTTGGGATGAAAATTGCTACCTATGCCAATGCAAGAACAACCTTAGAAGCACGAAAGGGTGTTGGAAAGGCTTTCATTATTGCATTTAGATCTGGTGCAGTCATGGGTTTTCTCCTGGCAGCAAATGGTTTGTTGGTGCTTTACATTGCCATCAATCTATTCAAGCTGTACTATGGTGATGACTGGGAAGGCCTTTTCGAGGCTATAACTGGTTATGGTCTTGGAGGATCCTCTATGGCACTCTTTGGAAGAGTTGGTGGTGGTATCTATACGAAGGCTGCTGATGTTGGTGCTGATCTTGTAGGAAAGGTTGAAAGGAACATTCCTGAAGATGACCCAAGAAACCCAGCTGTGAGCCAAATTTTTCGTTTGGAATATAGTTATTCTATGTTAATTGTAGGCATGTCAATAATCTTTTCAGAAAATAATTATTTTCTCATGCTGAACCGTTAAATGATTTAAATTTCTTTTTATCAATCAGGTCATTGCCGATAATGTTGGTGATAATGTTGGGGATATTGCTGGTATGGGTTCTGATCTGTTTGGGTCATATGCTGAATCTTCCTGTGCTGCTCTTGTTGTTGCTTCTATATCCTCCTTTGGAGTAAACCATGAGTTCACTGCCATGTTGTATCCTCTTCTCATTAGTTCTGTGGGTATTCTCGTCTGTTTGATCACAACCCTATTTGCTACTGATTTCTTTGAAATCAAGGCTGTCAAGGAAATTGAACCAGCTTTGAAGAAGCAGCTTATTATCTCCACTGTTCTTATGACTGTGGGAATTGCAATTGTTACTATGATTGGTGTGCCATCTTCCTTCACCATTTACAATTTTGGGGCTCAGAAAGATGTCAAGAACTGGTAAGATTACATGATTCTTATATATAGCAAGCATGTTATAAAAGTAGCTGTGAATTCCTAGTTAGATGCATGCTATAACACAGCTAAGCTTCTACTTTTATGAGATAGGAACGATTAAGACCTTTTACTCTCTGAATTCTGATACCTTATATCTTTGTTGAGTTGCCACTTAGTTGGGCATTGACTAATTAGTTTTTGAGATCAGCATAACTTGACAAAATTTAGTAGATATAATTGTATTCTATTACCATGAATATTATTATGAACTTCATAAGATCTGAAGCAGAAGCTGGCATGCAGCATGTCTTGTCTATCATCTTCTATCTCATGTTGTTGCTTTCCTTATACTCAGTAGTCAGGATACCTGCAACTACTAAATTGATTTTGATTTGCAGGCAACTATTTTTGTGTGTGGGTGTTGGTCTCTGGGCTGGACTTATTATCGGTTTTGTTACTGAGTACTACACAAGTAATGCTTACAGGTATGCGAAACAGTGGTTTGACTGATTATCTATGGCAGTGTCACTTCAAATTTTCCATCTTGATTAATCATTTCTTGTATTGCAGCCCAGTGCAGGATGTTGCTGACTCTTGCAGGACAGGAGCAGCCACCAATGTTATATTTGGCCTTGCTTTAGGATACAAATCTGTTATCATCCCAATTTTTGCAATTGCAATCAGCATTTTTGTTAGTTTTAGCTTTGCTGCCATGTATGGGATTGCAGTCGCTGCACTTGGAATGTTGAGCACCATTGCAACTGGGTTGGCTATTGATGCTTATGGTCCCATCAGTGACAATGCTGGAGGCATTGCTGAGATGGCTGGCATGAGCCATCGCATTCGTGAGAGAACTGATGCTCTTGATGCTGCTGGAAACACCACTGCAGCCATTGGAAAGGTACTGCATTCGATTCATTTCCTTGAAATTGTTCTTAGGAGAGTGATTTTAACTTCAAACTAGTTGCTGAAATCATAGTATAGCATAAATAATGCATAGTTGAAGCCACAACTTACTGGTCATGCATATTTGATGTACAATTCTTATATGATTCCAGGGATTTGCCATTGGGTCAGCGGCATTGGTGTCATTGGCGCTGTTTGGTGCCTTTGTGAGCCGTGCAGCTATCTCTAATGTTGATGTCCTGACCCCAAAAGTTTTCATTGGTTTAATAGTTGGTGCCATGCTTCCATACTGGTTCTCTGCCATGACCATGAAGAGTGTGGGAAGTGCAGCTTTGAAGATGGTTGAGGAGGTTCGCAGGCAGTTCAACACCATTCCTGGTCTCATGGAGGGTCTTGCCAAGCCTGATTATGCTACCTGTGTCAAAATCTCCACTGATGCCTCCATCAAGGAGATGATCCCTCCTGGTGCCCTTGTTATGCTTACTCCCCTTATTGTTGGAACTTTCTTTGGTGTTGAGACTCTTTCTGGTGTCCTTGCTGGTGCTCTTGTTTCTGGTGTTCAGGTAAAGTTGGAATAGGAGATTTGTTTTGGCAAGTCTTTTTTCTTTTTTGGATTATTTGTGAATGGTAATTATGCAAACTGTAACAATTTATTTAAAATATTTATAAACTATTCATGATAGCTTGATGGATCTTGGGGTGAATTAAAAATCATCTATTATAGTTTCTCACTGGATTTTGTTTTTTGACAGATTGCAATTTCGGCTTCCAACACTGGTGGTGCATGGGACAATGCCAAGAAGTACATTGAGGTAAATACTTAGTGAAAAATTGAGGATGGCTTTTGTACATTCATCGAGCCCTTTATATCATTGAGTAATTCTATATGGTTTCATATTCAGGCTGGCGCCTCAGAGCATGCGAGGACCCTTGGTCCAAAAGGATCTGATCCTCACAAGGCAGCTGTGATTGGTGACACTGTTGGAGATCCACTCAAGGACACCTCTGGCCCTTCACTTAACATCCTTATTAAGCTTATGGCAGTCGAGTCACTTGTGTTTGCTCCCTTTTTCGCTACACACGGTGGCCTACTCTTCAAGATCTTTTAGAGGGGAATGGTAAGGAAACACATGGTAAGGAAACACACCAGGCAGAGGGGAAAGGCTTGTTACCGCAACTTTCTCTATAGGGGTGTTTCTCCATTCACCTATTATTTAAGTTCCTGTATCACTCCACATTCAGTTTTGGGGGTTTTTTTCCAACTTAGTTTGCATAGTTGTAGTCAGTACTATTTTTGATGGGCTGATAATGATGATTAACCAAAGATGGATTAGTACGATGGCTGAAGAAAATATGGTCATTGTTATCGGTGAGGAGTGAAGGTTGCATAGCATGGCATGTCTTGTTTTTCCTGATCTGCTTCAGAACAGCTTAATTTTGAAATTTTGTTATCTTAAATCTCTTTCACTAAAGGTGCATTTTGGAGTTTGGATAATTTGTTGTATAACAAAAGGGTGGCGTTAATTTCTTAATTATTATAGGTATAAAACTTTATATATATAAATATATATAGTATTATTATTTTTATAATATCACTTTTCATTCAAAATCTTGAATTCCCATCTTATTTATCGATGTAAAAGTACTGTATATAAAATTAATTTATTAAAAATGTATCAAATATAAATTATTACTTTTAATATATTTAAATATAATTATTTTTTAATTCAATACAAATCACTTGATTAACTGGAGATTGGTTTGAATTTTTTTTCATTAATGATACAAAAGTTTAAAGAAAATCATTAAATATATATTATAAAATTAAATTAAAATTATGTTTAAATAAGAAACAATTATATCAATACAAATCACTTGATTAACTGGAGATTGGTTTGAATTTTTTTTCATTAATGATACAAAAGTTTAAAGAAAATCATTAAATATATATTATAAAATTAAATTAAAATTATGTTCAAATAAGAAACAATTATACAGTTAAAAGCAGATTAATCGTTAATAAACAATATTCAAAACACTACAAAATTTGAATATTGTTATAAAAATCTTTAAAATTCAAATAAAATGAAAATTTTAATAAATTTAATTTCCTCTTACATATCATTAATATAATTTCTTTTAAACTTTCTTATCTCAACGTTATTTAGAAAAACTTGAAACAATGTGATGCCTTATATAACCTAAAATCATGAAAATGTGATGCCCCAACCTACCAAATTGATAGTTAACATGAAATATTTGCTGTGCACACTTTTACTATGATGAAAATTTGATACCTTGCCTTAATAAGTAATAGCAATTTGTATCAAATTATAAAGTAATATATTGTAGAAGCAATAATTATTGATTTTAGACTTACTTCTACCAACAACAATATTCAAATTTCTATTAATTTTGGTGATTTTTCATTAAGGTATAATATTTAAGAAAATCCTTAAATTATTTAGAAAAATTCAAATAAGATCTCATATTTTTATTGTGTCCAATTTTATTTTGAACAAAATAAACTTTTATGCTTTTATTTTAAATTAAATAAACTATTATGACTAATAGTTGACTTAATTAAAATATTATTTATAATTCTATATTACATGATGTTAATATAACATTGATGTGATATGTTGACATGTTATAATTGACAATGATGCGACATAATAATATAGTTATATCACATATTTCAATATTCAAATTAGTACCATGTCAATATTATATAGATATCAAATGATAAAAAATATTTTGATTAATAACAATTAATCAATTATTAATAATAAAAGTTTATTTGAATTAAAATAATAATAAAAAGGTTTGATCAACAGCAATAGAAAAATAAATATTCATTTGAATTTTCTTAAATAGTTTAAAATTTTTTTTGAGTGTTCGTAAGCTTTGACATAATGATTGATGTTATGAGGGGTTGATCTTGTAAGTGTTACAAGTTTATATTTTCAACTTAAAAAACATGTAGAGGAAGACCTTTATTTATAAATTTAAAATTTATCTTATTTTTTATTGATGTTAGATCCATGATATATAATAATAATTCAAATCTTAACTCCAACTCGATATTGGGTTTATTCCCTCTTGCCATAAAACTAAAAATAAAAAATGATGATTGGAGACTAAAATACCATTGGAATATCTAACATGAAGGACTATATAAATCTTAATAACCATGTAATCTTAAAATTAGGAAAAATAAAAAATACTAAGCAAATAAATTTAAAAACCATGTTTAAATAAACTAGTACTCCATCACTCATAGCTGAACCCTAGATATGAACCTGTGAAACATAATCAGTCCAAGACTCGAACTCTATTCAAGCCTGTTTAATAGGACAGATTACTGATTAGTGTCTAACAACCATTGTTAATGTACTACTCCCCAAACGTGAACTTAGGGCTTAGCCCTCATGGTTCACCCACATTTTGCAGGCTCGGGGATTCTAGCCCACATGCTGCAATACCACGTTAACAGGAAAGAAAATTGCCCTCGATCTACCTAGTCCCAAGCCAAGCCAGGTGCTTTCTTATTGACGGGGTGTAATCGCCCCCACCTTATCTTGTTCATGTCATTGTAAAATGTAAGGTAGGAGACTTAGGAGTTAGGACAGTTTTATCATTTTTTGATTAACGAAAGATTGATGAAAAGGGCATCAATCATAAAGAAAGCTATGCGGCTACAATTCAAGAAGCCAACTGTCAGAAAATTTGGAGCATTTTTAGGTGACAAGCTAATAAAGGTTGCCCTACGTTGTTGTCTGTTCATTGAAGCACACACATGGGGGCAGCTGGGTTGGTTGGAAGTACATTTTTAAGAGCAAATGCTTCTGTTTGTTGGCATACCAAGAACCCAAAAACCCAAGACCCCAAGGGACTGATTACCCAACCTGAATTACGCCAAGCCTCAATCCTGGAGTCCAAACTCCATACCAAAATCTCATTCATGGTAGAGAATGGAAAACATTTTCCACAGGATTTCATTGTTCCAGATTGTTGATTGGGGAACTTAAAGCCAATTGGACCAATTTGCAGAATAAAAGGACAAAGTGGTCGAGCCCCAGCCCACCACCTCTGACTCTAAACCAGGTCCACAGAGAGAAGGAAAGATCAAGTCTCCATTGAAGTATTCAATTCCCCAATTAGGAGAAGCGAACTGAAATACCATCTTTGAATCTCTTCATTGTCTCCCACAATTCTGTTTCAAGTTTCGAATTTTGAGAATGCTGCTATTCTCTGCCACAAGACCGCTCAATCCCCCCCAACCCCTCCCTTTCCTCTCCTTCTCCCGCTTCGTTTCCCTCTCTCTGCCTCTCCCTATCCTCCCAAAGCCTTCCAAAGCCCCCCACTTCCCTTCTCTCCAAATTTACTCCATTGACGCAGCTCAACCTTTTGACTACGAATCCCACCTCAAAAACCGTTACATCCAATCCACTTCCCTCAAGATAGCCATAATAGGCTTTGGCAACTTCGGCCAGTTCCTCTCCAAAACCTTCATCCGCCACCACCACACTCTCCTCGCTCACTCAAGAACAAACTACACCAACCTCGCTAACCAACTGGGCGTCTCTTTCTTCTCCGACCCAAACGACCTCTTCGAGCAACACCCTGACGTCGTCCTCCTCTCTACTTCCATTCTTTCAACTGAAACCTTACTGCAACAGCTACCCTTTCAAAGACTACGTCGAAACACACTTTTTGTCGACGTACTTTCAGTTAAAGAGTTTCCCAGAAACCTTTTTTTGAAGTACTTACCTCCAGACTTCGATATTTTATGTACGCATCCCATGTTCGGGCCTGAAAGTGGTAAAAATACGTGGGCGGGACTTCCTTTTGTTTATGATAAAGTGAGGATTGGAGATGAAGAGAGTAGGGTAAAGAGATGCGAGAAGTTCTTAGACATTTTTGAAAAAGAAGGGTGTAGAATGGTGAAGATGAGTTGCATGGAGCATGATAAGTACGCGGCGGGGTCTCAGTTCGTGACTCATACGATGGGTAGAGTGCTGGAGCAGTTTGGGTTAGAGTCTTCGCCTATTAATACCAAAGGGTATGAGACATTGTTGAATTTGGTGGAGAATACTAAAGGGGATAGCTTTGATTTGTATTATGGGTTGTTTATGTATAACCAGAATGCTTTGGAGCAGTTGGAGAGGTTGGATATGACTTTCGAATCGATTAAGAAGGAGTTGTTTGGAAGGCTACATCAGGTTTATAGGAAGCAGTTGTTTGAGGATAAGGAGGAGAAGGAGAGAGAGAGAAGGTTCGCTCAGAAGTTGCTTGGCAATGGAGGTCTAATTGACCCTTCTTTGGATAATGTTGGACAAGATGGATCCTAAAAAATAGTAAAAAACAGAGTTGTTCTGTTTCTTATGGTATGAGAATTGATTGCTATTTGTCAAGATTTTAGCTTTGTATTCTTTTTTTGTTGTAAATGGAATTAGCTTAGTTATTGCTGCTTAAACCTGGATGAAATGACTGATTTTTACTTTATGTGAAGAAGTTTGCTAACTCAGCAAACAACTAGGCGCTTGTTTTTCTTCAGTTGCTTTGAGACTCATTTCTAGTTTCTGAATTGTTTATTTTTCACTTAGAAGGTTTTAGAGGTCAGTGGCTGGAGCATAAATTTGTGGTGCTGTTGCTTTTGATCCTAATTGTAGAACAGCAGAGCTGTCCTATGTTTTAAGTGACCCTGTTAGTTAGATTATCTATTTGTGATATGAGTTTTGGCTGACTACTAGTCGATTTCAAAAAGGGGTCAAAGATAGTATATTATTTTGTTCTTTCCCTAGTTGTCACTTGTTAAACTGTTTGTCACAAGAGAATGGTTTGGGATTGGTAAGTTGCATTGGGAAATTCATGGTTGTACTAACGAGATTAGTGTTTATTGAGTGAAAGAAACTGCCTATTCTTTTGGAACATGAGCATGCTATGGCCTACCTAAACAAGTGAGATCTTGGTGTTAGTCTTTGATGGGCATTGAGATTTTTTAGCCTAATTATGAAAGTATTGGGGCTTCTCATAAAGGATAAAATGGAACCTCCTTTGGACAATGTAAGACTAGATGGATCTTAAACTGACTTGTTCTGATTTCTATGATATGAAAATTTATTGTTATTAGTTAATATTTTAGTTCTGTAAGTTTCTTTTAGTCGTAAATGGAATTAACTAATTCTTGCCGCTTAAACATGGATATAGTGACTGATTGAGGTGAATGGATCTGCTAATTCAGTAAAGAAGCAATGATTTGTTCCCCCTATTTTTTTTTGGATTTACTTGGAGTTACTGCTTTTTATTTATCTTTTCTCTTTAAGATTAATGGTTTTGAAGATGATTGGATGGTGCAAGAAGTTTATGATGGTGGTGTTTTTGGACCTAGTTGTAAAATTAAAGAGCCGCCCTATGCATTAAGTGATTGTTAGATTAGCTATCTATGACCTATTCTACGAGTTGTGGCTAACTACAAGTGCATGCCTCTAGTTGTTGCTTTAATCACATGCTATAATTTTGGTCAAGCTATGCAAGAGGATTTATGATTGGCTAGTTTCATTGGTAAATTCATGGTACTTGTGATGACATTTGTGTTTATTGAAGAGGAGTAACTGTCTATTTAGAATATAAGTCATGCTATGACCAAGTTAAAAGAGTGAGCTCTAGCTATTGAGTCCTTGATTGGCATTGAGATACTGTGGCCTAATGATGAAGGTGTTAGCTTGGAATCATAGGATACTCTTAGTTGGGTTAGTGGTTGCTTATTCTTCCTCATAATTTTAACCTTTTGGGCATCCAGGAAAAGCAATTCTAGGCTTATGGGCATAATGCCAACTGGAATGTAATTTGAGCTTTCATTACCTATATGAGATACATAAGGCTTGAGCAAGATATTTCAAATTATTTTAAAAATTCTGCAGCATTTAGCAGGGATCAGATAAGCATGCAAAATTTACTTAGTCTGTTTCCAAAACTTGATCTCTATAAGAGAGAGACAATTTCATCCTATGTGTTCCCTGCACTGAATTTTATGATTGATATCAAACAGTCGACCAGGAAAAAGGTCTGAAACTCAGCTCTTAGAGGTTTCTTTCCTTGCTTTTTCATTGTCTTCAACCAGCCAGAGCTGTCAAAGTATTTACAGTTTAAATCAAGCGTCAAGAATCAGATAATCTGTTTATAACTTCTTAAATCAATCTTTAAAATTTTTAGCAGATTCATAGTCTTCAACCATGGGTGTCAAAAATGATTTGCTCTTCTCTCCCTCTTCTATATATATATATATAGACGATATTCTTCCATAAAAAGGGAAAAAAACCTACATTCTTCTTATAATAGATTCTTCCTTCCATTGAGGTAATTTATTTCAGGTGACCACAAAAATTAAAAAATCAATGAAGACTGAATTCTTGGTATGTTTAGGAGCTTTATCTTCATGTCGAAATCATGCAATATATGTGTTCTGAGTCTTAGGACAAGTTGGCTAACCTTCTTCTTTTAGGACTCTAATATAATAAAATGCCTTGCATACCTGAAGAACTAGCATGAAGCAAGCAAGGTTGAGCAAAATACTAAAGAAAGTGTCAAAATTGGAGATATGACTTTTCAGCAGTAGAATATCTAGGTTTCGTGGAATTGACTTGAAAAGCTGTCTAAAATTATTGGTGTGGCATACACCCTGCTAATGTTTGTTCTTCTGAGAGATAGTAGCTTAGATATAATATTTTCTTGAGCTAGTAGGACAGCAGCCAGTAGCCAATAGCCAAAATGGAAAATGCTGAAGCCATTTTCTATTCCAGGGAGAAATACAAGAATGAAAGATGGTATTGCAGTTTAGATGCCAGTAGAAGTTCAAAATGCTCTATGGAATAAATGAAGGTTCTTTATTTTTATATAAGGTGGGAAATATGTGAGCTCTTTCTACAAACCGATACTTTAAGTAACACTAATTAAGCAAACTAAGTACCTCAGCCAAAGCATAAGAGTCCATAGCACACGTTCAAATTTCTGCTGTATGAAGAGCTCTCATTCCTCTTTGGTAGTATTCCCAATGTGTAATGTCATAATCTTTTACCTTCTTGAATAGTCTTGGTCTTTCCTCATTCACCAGACCTTCTTCTGGTCCAATCTCTTTGTGTTTTTCTGGTGTGTAGAAAACTGCAATAGATGTTCTCTCCTTCTCTTTGTTGGTTACTACCCTATGCACTGGACTCTTGAACATCCTATTTGTCATTATCTGCTAGAATCATGCAGCATATGATCACAAAACATAACTATCTACATTACTTATACAGGTTATGGAACACAAATAGTTAAATATGTAGTTTGAACAATATGAAACATGATTCCCTTTCTTATGACAGAACTCTGCTTGTAACTTAGCAGAGGAAGTATTTTGAACATATGTGATTATGTTCTCTGCATTTAGACATACAGCATATGCATGCATATGGCTTTTGGTAAGCACCTAAACTCCTACTGAAATAACCTTATTAAAGGGCAGTGACGAACTGGTGCCATCCTAAGAAATTAATGTGCAAAATGGTGAGGGAATGTTGTAATGTAGGATTTTTCATAAGTGATACTACAGTTTTGTCGTGTGAGTGTCAAATGAGATGCTTCAACCTCCTTACCTGGCTGTTCCTGTAACAGCCTGCTAATGAAATCCTTCAGGACGTGCTTTTTTGTTGCCTATGCTAGTGTATGTGAACAGTGAACTTTAGATTATATAGAGTAACGGTGCAAACCTCCATTTGATCACCCATGAGGACTAGGAGTGCATTAGGTATTGTAGGGACTATAAGCCAGTGCTCTTCTTTGAGGACTTGAAGGCCTTCGACATCATCTTGCAAGATAATGGTGTACCCTGTGCCATCTGCATGTGGTTTTAAGCCAAGAACAATTTCGGGCTTTTGACAACATGGGTAGTAATTGAACCTCACTTGCAGTGCTGCTCGTTCACCAAATTGATTAAGGAAGCAATTCTCCTCCAATTGCAATGACTTTGCCATGGATTTGGAAACAAGCTCAGTCACCGTTCTCATCTTAGTAGTGTAATAGTCTAAAACTTTCCTGAAAAATTGTCAGTGAGACGTCTTCAGCACTTGAAGTATGTTGTGGATGTCAATGTTAAACAGATTGTAAAGCTGAAGGAGAAAAAAAATGAAACTTTACACAAAGGATCAGTCTAATAGAGGACCTGATTGAAACTATTGATGTCACTGTTAAACAGATTGTAAAGCTAAAGGAGATAAAAAATGAAACTTTACATAAAGGATCAGTTTAACAGAGGACCTGATTGAAACTATGGAAGAGCTCATGTTTTGTACAGCTTCAGTGTTCAGATGGTTAGCCAACCCCGGTTGAGATGATAAATAGATGCACATGCTGCAGATGGATGATTACTTCTTGCCGCTATAAATGGTTAATGCCATAAAATTGTTGTACTTATGTCTCGAGTATATTCTTTTCAATTATGAAATTATTAATATTGTTTTTAAACTTTTAGGTAGCTAATACACTAAATTAATAGAAATCACATATGTGCTTTGTAGAAAATATGGTGCACCCCTTAATGTTTTGTTGATAAGGTAAGGTAGAGATAGCTATAGCAGTATCAGTTTGCTTGAAGATTGCTTCAATGTCTTGGATAATTTGCAATAACTTTAATACCAGATAGATATGTTGTAGAAACAACTGATGGATATAAGGGGCAAATCAAACTACCTGAAGGATTTGGGGCTTTCTGGCCAAAATTTGGTGTCCCTTAAATCTTCTGGGTATGCAGTAAGAAACAAGCGGTCTTGCCAGTCAAGGAACTGACCTTCTTCAGGAGTAGGGTCTCCTCCATATCCTTCCACATCTTCAACTCCTTTGCTATACTTCTTCTTCTCTTCCACTGGTTGTTCGAAATATTCTGTAGTGACTTGGCGAATTTCGTCTAGAAATGAACTTGGTATCCCATGACCGATAGCCTGAAAATCCAGAAAAAAGCTTTCTCGGAAGAATGGACAGGTTTTGAATGCTACATGGAGCACATAAGCATGTTGAACCAAAAAATTATTGCACAGGAGTGGGTGAAACAGTACATCCATCTCTTTTATATTTATTTGGAAGTTTCTTGTGGACTGCTTTAATGGGGAAGAAGGAAAGGCAAGTAAGTTTTATACTTCCATTTCTGTAGATTGATAAGGAAGTAGTAAGGTTGCCTAATCTTCACATATTCATTTGCAGAATCAGTGACAGCATCTCTAACATTAGAAGTTAGACCAGAATTAGATACTTCAGGTTAGCAGTTCTCAATTTCATTATTTTATGATTCTGATAAGTTTTGAGGATGGGGATTATTACTTTCTTGATGTCTCACGGTGTTCATATGACACTATTCCCAATATTCGTTTTAAATCAGGATTATAGAGACTACTGGCAGCATTGGTTTATGTCAGAACTTTGGTTTTCATTTCTTTGGTGAGTTTTAAAGTTCAAACCTGAAAGCAGCCCCAGGAGCAGAGTGCTGATTTTAGCTTCTGCAATTCTTCTTCTCTTTTGGTGCTTAACGTTGATGATGAGAACAAACTCAGGTCAATAATGGGAATTGGAGCTAATGGGGATGGGACATCTTGAGCTTCTTTTTCATCTCTACAGATGTACAGTGATTCTGGTCCTTCACCGTTGATGACCATTTCTTGGACACGCCTTGACAACAGAACATCAGCAGGGAGAATCGAAGGGCTGGCCATGTTGACAGCAGGGTAGTAGAGCTCAGGAAGGATTACTGGGAAATTGCTTGTGTCAAATAATGCATTTTAGTTGATCGGTTGCTTGCGCATTTTAGTACTTGCACATAACACTTATAGGACTAATGACGTGTACTGTCCAAATGTCTCACCTAGCACATGCTTACTCAGCATGTTTACCATACAGCTTCACTGTGACGTCTTCTCATGCATGGTTTAATATGATAGTTGGGCTTAACACCAGTAATATGCTGTGAACAAAGAGTTTTTGTGTTCTAAGATGTACTTAACAGCTTGGAAATATCACTTTATGTGAGGAGAATGAAATTACAGCTCACTACTTCAAACTTTTTCATGCTCGGTTTTTCATTCCTTTAACCATATCTGCAATATCAGCTACTGCATGATCAAAGGATCGAATAAAACCATTTCCCAACAACCTAAGCTGAAGCTTGAGTATTCAGGCTGGCCAAATTAGCTCTCTTGTGCAGGCAATTTCGCTATCCAACACTGCACCTGATTGGGCGTGGATGGAAGATAATTTTGTGCATAGGTGAAGACAAAGAGCATCTGTAAAGGAGCATAAGTAATGGAAATTGGAATCTGACTAGGCTAACAACCGGAGATGTGATAGGAAGAAGAAAAAGATACATTAGCTGAGATATAAAGATCCATCCTCAGACATGATAAGGGTCTGAGACTTATGACTCCTATGGTGCTGCATGCAGATGACCCTTCTTTGGATGTCTTCATCAACTTTAAATGGGGTCAGTTTCAATGGAAAGAGGTAACGTTTGTTAGTGCATTGCATAATCATGCTTTCAATAAATTAGGCTAATGTTTGTTTTAGTGTCATCCCTTGCTCCCTTGTCCCTGACCTCATAGTCAATAAATTTCACTGGCATAAATCTTGGTGATGCTTTGAGACTATAATCAGGAAGTAAGAATCTGGAGTCTTGAAATCAATTTCTGTGGAAATACTTCCACTTATAACCTTGTCAGGATTGTGGTATTAGGAGTCTAGATTCAGCATAGCAAGTTTCTGAGTAGCTCCAGGATAATCAGTGTTGGAAATATAGAAATCCTCATATCAGTCTAGCTAGTACAGCTTTGGAATTTAGTCCAAGAAGTAAGAAGCTCGATTCTAAACCACAATTTCCATGGAATTTAGTTCAAGGACTAAGAAGCTTTATCCAAGCTACAGCTAAAGCTTGGCTATAGGCATATATCAAGTAAGCATCCATCTAGTCCAGGTTGTAGGTGGTTTTGCAAATTGGTTAAGGTCTTAGCTTAAAGACATAAAGGAA
>NW_018397274.1:1657653-1683737 GCF_002168275.2 Theobroma umbraticum
GAGCATAGTTCTTGTTTTTCAGGTATAAAGGAGGATTGTTTCTGGTCAGCATCCTCATTGATGTTAGCTTCTATGGTTGTCAAACTGTTGCTAGAATTGTTAAAGATATGTTTAAGTTTGCTTTTCCAAGGCAGCTTTGGATCCTTTCCATGTTGACAAAGCTCTTTGTTGGATGATACTGGTGCTATGTTCAAAAGCAGATAAGTCCATCAGTTGAGCTGTTTTACTCATTAATTTGTTTGAAAGCTCCTGACTGTGACCATTCTGGCTTCTTCATTATCTTTCTCTCCCATTCACCCCCACTTGCTATGAAAAATATAACCAATAAAATGTATAATCAACCTTACTTTTCCATATAATATCACAATTTGCCCTTGATATTAATTCCTTTGATTTTCTTCAAAACCAAAGAACCTACCCCTATCAGCCCAAGTTTTGCCTCTTTAAGGATTTTGTAGCATAATTGAGACTTTCTTCACTTACAAAATGATTTGGACTTTGTTCTAAGGCCCAATATATATGGTTCAATAATTGTTCTAAGCCCAATTATTTTTAATATATTATATATATTAATATATATAATACTTTTTATATATAAAAAGAAGAATTGATAGTAAATATAATAAATAATATATTTTAAATATATTAATTTATTATATGTATGTATGCAAATCATAATCATAGTAATTTAATTTTAATTACATATTTATTTATAATTTATAGTAATATGAAACTACAAGTTATATATTTTAAATTATATAACTTATATGTTAATATTATAATATATGATAGTAAATATTCTATATATTAATATATTGTAATTATTACACTTTGGTAATGGTTCGTAATATAAAATGTTATGAATATATATATAAAATTGTATGAATATTATATATATTTAATTTATATATAAGCATTACTATAACTTATAATAAACTTTATTTATATGATTATATTTAATAATCTTCTTAATTATCACTTTAATTTTTATAAAATATTATTTATAGTTAGTTATTATTTATATAAATTTTTCTATAAAATATTATAATATAAAAATTATATCATTAATTTCATATATACATAATAAAGTAATATATTATACATATACATATATTTAATTTATACGTAAACAATACTATAATTTATAATAGACTTATTTATATGATTACACTTAATAATTTTATTAGTTATTGCTTTAATTTTTAAAATATACTGTTTATAATTAGTTATTATTTATACAAACTTTGATATAAAAATTAAATTATTATAACATATAAGTTGTGTCATTAATTTCATATATATAATAAAATAATATATTATATATATGCATATATTTAATTTATACATAATTTATATATTTTATAATTATTGATGAAGTTTATAAGTTTTAATATTATAATTTGTAAAAAAATGATAAATTTAATCCATTGGTCCAAAACCAAGTTGACCAAACCAATTTTATGTTCGGTCATTTTTCTAAAAATGTTTGATAAATTTGGTTCTTAGATATGATGGACCAAATCACCTAATTGACTCATTTGCTGACCCCTAATAAAAACAACTATCTCTGTAAATTTCTCTTCTTTTTTTTTTAATATTTTAAAAAAATTTTAAATTATTAAAAAAATATTTATTTATTCTTTTATTGCATGCAATTAAATTTTTATATTAGCTATCATTAGTCAAAATATCATTTATTATTTTATATTTATATAATGTTGATGTGGAATGTAAAAATGTCACATGATCTACTCATATCATAATGTAAAATCAGCATGGTACATTATCATCTACTATAATATATTAGTATATCACATCAGTGTTATGTAATATATAATAATAAATGTCATTTTATCTTATCACAATTAATCAATCATTAATTGCAATAAAAAATTAAAAAAATAAGTTTTTAAATAACCAAAAGTACATTAACCCAAACTTAGTATGAAAGAATACATATTGAATTTTAACTTTAGCTTGGATTTGTTACCTAGCTTATGGGTGCATATAGTTAACAAATGACAACAAGTTTAATACACAACTTTCTATATGATTAAGTTTTCTTGTGTCATTACAAGTATCAAATTAAATTACATCTAAAAATAAATAAAATATATTTTTAATTCTAAGTCATTGAGACATAATATTAAACAAATAAATAAAATCTTTTGCGTATGCTTCGGCTTAAATTTGTATCATAATATATGAAAAAAAAATCAAATCAAATTGAAATAGTAGTAAACAAAGAACAAAAACTTCAATGCAAGCTAAATGAAATTCAAGTGTGAACCTATCAATAAGAAGTATTCCAATCTAATTTTTAATTAGAGAGATTTGAGTTTTTTTTTTTTAAATAGGAAAAGATCATTCTAATTAATAAATTAAAAATTTAAATTAATGTTTGAGTACAAATATTGTTGTATTAAATTATAAATAAATTAAAAAAGAATAGATGAAATCAATGCAGATGATGTGGGCCCAAAAAAGAACATAAATTCCTCATTGAAGAGCACCAAGTACGAACGGAAGATTTGCTGTCCTATTAGGAGTTTCGATGTTGACAAGGTGAGTTGCTGCACTCTCCTCCATTTCTTCATCCCTATCCTTCCTTCTTTCCTTCCAAGTTTCAACCATTTCCCAACTTTAGCTTTGTCCTTTTCTTTTTCTCGGGTAATTCTTTCTTTTCCTTTTTCATGACCTTTTTTTTTTCACTTAAACGGGTATTCGGTTTGGTTGCTAAGAAAACATTAAAAGGGTATTGATTCTTTTTGTTTTATGCTGGATTGTTTCCACGGAAAAGAATATTTTTTTTCAGTTCAAGTTGGCCGAAGCTCTGTTGCCTGACCACCTCGGGTGCGAAGTTTTTATTTTCTTTTAGTTTCCTACTGTTTCTCTGGAACCAAATAGTGCATGGTTTTGTTTTTCTTTCAGTTCATCGGAAAAGTGAATTTTTTTAAAGGTAATTGAGGTTCTGATTGATGTGTTTGGTTATCTTGGGCTAATGATTAATGGGTTCTCTCTGTTCTTTTTTTTTGGTTAGTCTAAAGTAGTAGTAGTATATTCTCATAGTGAGAATTACCCAGTTAAAGTTAGCCAATTAATGCTATTTTTATGCTTAATTTATTGCATGCGCATCTCCAGTTCAACCTTTTGGTTCTTTCTACCAATCAAAGTGTACGTAATTTGAATTCTGATTGATGGTGTTTGGTTATTTAGGGATACTGAATAGTGGGTTTTTCTTTGTTTGCTTAACAATTTGTAGATTTTATTAGTGAGACGCAATGGGGAATGCTTCATCAATGCTAACTCAATATGATATTGAAGAAGTTCAAGACTACTGCCATAATCTATGTAGGTTTCTATATGCTTTCTTTTCTGGACTGGTTCTTCCATTTGGTTGTTCTCTAATCCAAATTTTGATGTGTTCTGGCTGTGGGGATGCAGTCTCTCAGCAAGAAATTGTTTCATTGTATCAAAGGTTTTGCCAGTTAGATAGAAATGCAAAGGGATTTATATCTGCTGATGAGTTCTTATCGGTTCCAGAGTTTGCTATGAATCCTCTCTCTCAGGTAGTCTTTCGAGTTGAGTTGTTTTTGGAGTAATTAATTGAATTCTGGGATTTGACTATAAATTCATGCTTGAATGATAATGCTTGTGTGCTGTCTTAGAGTTTTACGTGAAGGTTTGAGTTTCTTTTATTGATCTCTTGGATTTGTTGCTTACAGAGGCTGCTTAAGATGGTGGATGGTTTGAACTTTAAGGACTTTGTAGCCTTCTTGTCAGCTTTTACTGCCAAAGCAAGTATAGAGCAGAAAATTCAACGTGAGTCTTCACCGACTTTTCTGTAGATTGATCGATTTTTTTGGTTTGGATGCAATTGAATATTGAATCAATGGTCAAAAAGTAAAGGGTTATGGATGATTTCTTTTTGGGTTGCCTTTTTTTATATTTCTCTGGCTCATTAAAGTTGTTCAAATGTTTTGAAGTTATTTAATGTTAGTATTTATTTTCTGTCTCAGTTATCTTCAAAGTGTATGATTCTGATGGGAATGGAAAGGTGTCTTTCAATGACATACTCGAAGTGTTGCGTGAGTTGTCTGGTTCATATATTTCCAATGACCAAAGAGAGGTAAAACCAAGGACTTTTACCTATTGGTACTTGTTTCATCATTATTTCCTAAAAATAAAAAAGAAGAGATGTGGAGGTGACTGTCAGCATACATGTGCATATTCGCATAACCATTATGCATAAATTGACCTATTTGATTTTACTGATACTATACATGATGAGATAATTGAGTACACCCTTGCTGTTTTGCATACTAAATGACAATTAAAACATCTCTTATCATTTTTGTTAGCAATATTGCATTATGTTGGAAATGATAAATGAAAATACCTGTCATGGAATAAGCAACAATAAGAGGATAATCATGGTGCAGAAATTCAAATTAGTCTGTGTGTAATAAAATATGTTACTTATTCTTTTTTATCTGAATTCAAATAACTTGGAAGAGGAGAAAGAAAGTTATTGTTAATTTTCTACAATTTTTTATCTTAAGTGGATCTCATTGTAGGAATTGAACCCAGTTGGTTTTTTGACTATCTACCAGAAAAAGGAAAAAAGAAATAATGGATCATTCTGCCCACCTATGGAGTAAAAAAAGAACAAACTGATCCGTAGGCTCCCTTAAAATTTCTTTATTTTCTTTTGAAAGCAGATGACTCTCTTTTTCTGTGAATAACCAGTGTGTTAAGGAATCTTCGTAAAGGCTTTTACATGATTGGTTTGATTGATTTTCACATTCAGTCAATCTATTTTGGAGAAAGAAAGGATTCAAAAGAATTATTGTAGCTGCACATTCTGTTCTCATTTTATCTTTATAAGTCATGAGCATCTTCATTATTAGTTTAATTTGAAATGGCCTTTAAACTGATGAGAAGATTCTTTTAATTGGGCTATATTTCAGACTTGAATAGTTTTCTTTAGTTATCTAACAAAAACCCCTCATAAGAATAATTATATTGCAGAAGTTGACTGATTAAACATTTGAAAGAAATAATTTAATGTTTTTTAACTCAGATTTCTCAGTGTTTTAGATTGAGGCTGTTGATGAATATGCCTGCTTTAGTTTATAAGCCCAGCCAACTCTGATTTCATGAAAGATATGAAAATCTGATGATCAAAGATGTATCAGTCATTTAGTGGTTTGCATCATATAAGTCTCTTTGGCTGTCGCCGTTAAGTAGTGCATGATTAAGATTTCTAATGCATGCTATATATATAAGATTTTCAAATGTCCAACATTATTCTGTAATTTATAGAATTAGATATTTCCATTTCAATTTAGTCTCACAAATTTGGCTATAAGATTACTTTTAAATGGGATAGTTTGTTCTGTAGTTTCTAAGGATAGCATCCTATCTTTTGTTGTCTCTGTCTCTCTGAGTTATTTTCATTAACCATACCTTGGATCATTACAAAGAATAACTGCATCATAGTTTAAGCCAGTTATTTTATGCATCTGTTCCTTGAGAAAATCACATGGTTACATAGATTTGAGTGGAGTATAACAGAACACATTGCCCTTTTGTTCTTTCTCTTGCAGCAAGTCTTGACCCAACTTTTGAAAGAAGCAGGTTACTCAAGGGACTCTTACCTAATGTTGGATGACTTCATTAAGGTACTTTACATTCTATCTTATATTTATTATAACTATTCATTAAGAAATCTTATAAAAAACTTCTTTCCATCCCCGGCTAACTATATTCAAATGGCTTTTCTACCATTCCTGGCTGACAATATTGAGATGGCTTGTCTGTTCTGTTTCCTTTCTCTCTCTCTCTCTGTCTCTGTCTCTGTGTGTGTGTGTGTCTCTCTCTCTAGTTATAGTCACAATTGTACAATGGTAATCTCATATTTTTTAGACAATGGAACCCAGGATGATCCATTTCATAAGGTATTAATCATTTTAACTTAAAATTCCACAAATCCAGATGACTGGCTTAAGAACTCAAGAGCAACTGAAATACGTCAGTTTCTTCTTGTTGCATTATCATGAGAACACAATCACATGATACAATCTCAATAGCCTTAAGCAGCTTTCAACAATCATGCCAAGGAAGCCAGGCTTATAAGTCTTGGAAGGGCTGAACCACTTCTATATTTTGATGCATAGTTATGTGAAGCATCCTTAAACCACAGGAAGAGAACAATACTTATAAGTTGTTTCCTAATCCATTTCCATTTTCCTTACATTGTGTTGGATGCTTATAATAGAACAGAATCAGGGAGAAATTTCCATTTTTCTTATAAATGATATGCTTACTTGGTGGATGAATTCCAGTAAAAATCAGTTTTAAGTAAAATTTTCCTGATTATTTTGTTTTTAGTTGCCTTACTTTGTATCAGATGTACTTACTAATATACCAACCCTAGGCTAGAATTCCTTGCCTAAATAAAACTTAAATCATTTTGCATTCTCTTGATTGATTCTTTGGCAGTAAGGATTTAGAAGTAGAGACCCAAGTTACTGGATATCTTCTTGCTTTTGACTATACAACTTTGGGTTCTATGCTTGACATCTCTCTTCCTCTTTCTCTCTCTGGTACAATTGAACGAAACCAAGTGGGGAGAGAGCATTGAATCTGGGACCTTGACGTTACATTAGATAAAAAGCAACAACTACTATGCCAAGTTCAAGTTGTTTTATACTTTAAGTTACATTTTCTGTTGATCAAAATAGAAAATATGAGTTCTTAGCATTATGGGGACTAGATTTTCTTTTCTGTTTTTGCCAACATTTTTGAAGGTGTCTATGGGTTGAGTGACTTAAGCCTGGACGATGGCTGTGTAAAAGGAAGCTGACAGTCTGACACTTGAGATATAAGGGGAGGTTAATTGAAGCTTCAATGTTGCCATCTTTCTGCAATGAGCAACAAATTCATATGATGTTGTAATGTACATCTATGGGATCAATTGACTAACAACTAGAGATGACAGTGTATAAGGAACCCAATAATTTTGCTCTTCTGATAAGAGCAGAGGAGTTCAAGAATGTTTACATCTTTTGCAATTAAGCAAAAATGCTGGAATTCTGATGTGATTTAAGAAACATTTAGAAGGGTCTATGGTGATCTGCTCGTTATAACATTGCCAAAGCTCTTTTTATGGTATAGCTTCGAATTACTGTTGAGAAGCAGGGTTACTCCTGTTTGCACGACCATCCTAATTTAGATGATATTATGCAATCGTTGTATTTCTGACCTAGGTTTCACTTGTTGTTTTGGTTTTGCTTAAATAATCTTCTTTCCTTCAAATATGGATATTTTAATTGTCGTTGCTTTGTATCTGGCACAGGTTTTTGGGAGTTCTGGACTTAAAATGGAGGTTGAAGTTCCTGTTGATTAAGCTAATTCATGCAGTCTTTCCCCTGGATGACTGGAGACGAATAATTGCATGCATCATAATTCATAGTAGAGAAACACATTTTAGGCATACATAAATACACCCATACCATGTTCCTAACCTCAGTGACAATAAATAATTAGCCACATATGTATTAAAAATAAGTTCAGTTTCTGTAAATGGTTGTGTATCTTCGAAAGTTTTCAAGTCTCTTAGATGCGTGATTTAGCAGTTCAAGGTTCATGTTTCCTTGTCCTGCTTCTCCATCACATGCTTTACCTATTTGAGTGATTGCACTTTCTTGGGCAATTGAGAGAACTGTATAGTTGAACAGTATGAAGGCTCATGATTTCAGACTGGACCGGATGTAACGAAACCAACAGGTTGTTTGAACTCTCTCCTGAAAAATCATATGACAAAGTCATGGTAATTGACACCATCTGATGGCTAAGAATGCTCGATAAGTTGGACGTCGGGTTTTGTTTATGGTTGGGATAGAACCATGAGGGAGAAGTAGGGGTAATTACCCAGATGTCTGTGGTCCTATAGATGTAACTCGTAAGCTACAAGCAGTCAGGCCAAATCTTGTGCTTGAATAGAACCAAAATTCCTCTTTAAATTGCCGACCATATAACTTCCAGTTAAACGATGCCGACATTGCTCACCTGCGGTAACTGGGACAAATTATGAGAGTGTGACATTCCCCTTGCAAGTGCTTGGCAATTTCTTGTTAACTTCTCTGCCACTCTTTCTGAAAAACTCAAAAGCAAAGAACGACCTCTCAAATGAAACTATGTCTTCTGATGCACACTCTCCTTGCTGCAGTTGCAAACTCTCTTAGAAGACAAGCAAAAGGGAAACATTCTTTTGAAAAATGATCTCCATGTCCTTAGACATTTCTCTCTCTGGTAAGTAACCATCATCACTAATCTATCATGTTCTCCATTTACTATGATGGTTGTACATTCACACTTGGTGAAGTTATTCGTGAAGAGAATTGCTAAAAATACATGCCATAAAGCAGTCTATTACTAAACTTTTTCTAATGTTATTTTCCCTAACCTTTATGTTGCCTTTCAGGATTGCTCACCTATGTGCTTGCTTATTTCACAGAAAGTGTTGTTTCCGTCCTTTGTAAACTGATAGACCAGGGTCGAGCATCCAACATATTTGAAACCCAAAGTTCAAATTCCAGTAAGCTTCTGCAAGAAATTCTAGCAAGGAAGAAGATAGAACTTGTTTCATCTGAGATGGAATTGGATTCTTCAAGAAAGAAGTTATTAGAGTTCAAGAATTTCAAGGCAGCAGCAAGCAGTAACAAGCATACAACAACTAGCAACCAGTCAATTTTCAAGTTTAAGAATGAAGGGGCTTCAAGTTCGAAAGAGGTATCTCGAGTCCCAAGTTATCCAAGAAGTAAGATCTGCAGCAGCTTTTGTAAAGGTAAGGGAGTTGTACTGCAGGCTAGTGAAGCTGAACAACTGAACACACGATTGAAGATCCTTGAAGAAGAAAATGAAATAATGAAGCTAGCACTCTTAGAGACAGCCATGGAAAGGAAAGAATTGGTTAACGAAATATGTCATCTGTTTCAGACACTGCAACACTACAGCCTCCACCATAAAGATGAAGAGGATGGACACAGATCCAGCTATGGATCTTTGATCCTCAAACCTTCTAAGGTATTGCATTTTGAGAACCAATATATACATGAATTCATATTGAATATGGCATTGTCAGTTTATCGCTGTTTTTTAATGGCATGGTAGCACTACCTTCCTTTCACAATAAACATGGAAACCATCTAATTGACAGTGATTTTGATTCCCACGGTGTTAAACAGGGTGGAGGAACCGAGTCGAGCGGTGTGTCACAACTTCAGTTGGAAAATCAAGGTTCTGAAGATCCTAAGGCCAATATATTAGCGATTCTTGATCAGTGTTACACATCTACTTAGAGTTAATTGTTGTGTAGATCAATTTACATTTCATCAACTATCATGACTGATATGCTCAAGTAGTTTCCAATCTTAAGAAACTCTATGACAGAAGTAACAATGAATTTAATTTAAGATTTCCCCCAAATTTCTCCTAGAACCTGCATCAGGTCTCAAAGGTGAACAACCTTTGGCAAATGAAACAATGTATGTAAAGGAAGTCAGGTAAAATAAATCCATAACCTCGGAAGAAAGATTGGCTCTTAGGGCGGATGTCGGTGAACTGCTTCCGCAACGAGAGTGAGTCATTGCATGCCAATCGAGGATGGTTAGTAACGGCTCCCCTAAAAACGACTCAAATGGAGGTAGGGTCTAGTGATCGAAAGAGTTGCATGATATATGAGGCATCTTCAACGATCTTTAAAAATCTAGAGATGTATTTTATTATTTAAACGATGTTTTTATATATTTTATTATCTCGTAAAAAATTAAAAAATTGTTTAGATTAAATTCAACTAACCCCTTATCTTCGTGTATGAAAACCGCACATCTATGCCTTAGTCAAATACGTTATTTTGAAGTCTTTTACGTTCTTGAAAACTTTAATTATAAATATCTTTTGAAACCTTTTTCTCTATAAAAGAAAGTTAAAAAATGATGCAGTTTTAGAGAAAAAAAGAAAAAAATAAGAAAGAAAAACAGAGAAAAAAAAAAAAAGAAACACAAATAATATATAACTATAAGTAAAGGCTTAGATGTGGTGGTAAATGTCTTGATATACTTGCTAGAGTACATAATGTTTTGAAGAATAAGAGCATCATCTTTTAGCCTCATGATACTGTCATGTGTCAATTCCTTAACGTGTCATGTAATAATTCAAATATAAAAGATAACGTGATATTGTCATATCAGCAACTCAAACTTGAAATGTAATGTGACATTGTCACGTCAGTATAAAAAATGATGTGACATGACCTCGTTAATGTGTTAAAGTTACAAAACAATACCACGTCAACATTAAAATTCGAATTGTGGTATAATATTGTCACGTCAACAATTAAAATCCATTTCATATGACACGTTAGCATTTGATGTTACGTTAATATTAACGTCAACACCAATTTAAACGAAAAATATTAAAAAGATTAAATTAAAATAATTTTTAAAATAAAAAAAATTAAAATATCATGATTTTTACTATTGAGATTAAATTAAAAAAATACTTTAATATAGAGACTTTTAAAATATTTTAATCATTTTATTATCTCGTTAAAAGTTGAAAAATTGTCTAGATGAAATTCAACTAACCCTTTATCCTCAGTATATGAAAACCACACGTCTATGCCTCAACCAAATATGTCTCAAAATGAAAAATGAAAAATGAAAAAGAAGAAATGAAAAGATTTTCGAAGAGTGCTCTTTAAAGATCAATATGAAAGGAGGATATGAGAACTCTGCCAAGTGCATGCGACTCGGGCCTGGGACACTCCCCATTAGCACTTATTCTAGAGCATCTTATCCAGTATCCACCAATCTTGAGGCTAAAACGAAACTAAACTAAACTAAACTAAACCCAACTCGATGATACGTTACATCACACCCACCCCAACGATGTGGAAAAGCCTGTTCCCCGGAGCATGGATCAAAACAAAACTACCCCAAATCAATCCTAGTACCCAAGTTTCCAACTTCACCCTCAACTCCCATACCCAAATGGAAGTGGAAGTAAAGCTCCGGCTCCTAAACTCCAACTCTCACCAGAAACTGTCTAATCTCCTCTCCGGTTTCCACACGAAAACTCTCATCCAAGAAAACATCTTCTTCGACACCCCAAAAACCACTCTGGCTTCCAACAACGCCGCCCTCCGTCTTCGCTTCTACAACCTCGACTCTTACTCCATCCTCTCCCTCAAATCCAATCCCAAACTCTCCCAAGGCATTAGTCAAGTCGAGGAACACGAAGAGCCCATCGACCCATCACTCGCCCGCTCTTTCTTGGCCAACCCAGGAGGTTTGTTGCACTGGACAAGCTCTTCCCAGATAATGAAAAGAGTGAAGGGAGAATTTGGGGCCGACGAGTTGGTTTGCTTGGGAGGGTTTAAGAATGTGAGGGGGGTTTATGATTGGAAAGGGCTGAAGTTGGAGCTTGATGAAACTTTATATGATTTTGGTGTTAGTTATGAGATTGAGTGTGAAAGTAAAGAGCCTGAACGTGATAAGAAGCTGATTGAAGGGTTGTTGGAGGAAAATGGGATTGATTATGAGTACTCTGATGTTAACAAGTATGCGGTTTTCTTGTCAGGGAAGTTGCCCACATGAGTGGAGTGGAAAAGTAATGTATTTGCATAAATATTAGTTTTTGATAGTAAATTTTGAGAATTTGTGCTATTTTTTTATCCATTGTGTATTACAATTTATGTTTATGTGGAATTTACTCACCAATCAGTTGGAATTTGTTCTCATTTTACTTGGGTTGTGGATACATATTGTTTCTTTCATTACTCGACTTACTTGTCATGACAAGAGTTATGCTTATCTGAGAGAAAGTTGTATTTTAATTCAACATTTTTTTGACTGATATTGTCAGATTTTCATCAGTTATACTCACATTGATTTGCATGACTCAGTGCCGAACAATGAGCAAGCAGTTGATGATTTGCTAATTTATTGATCAGTAATATAGAATTATAAGTTGCTATTTCTGCTAATTTTTTTTAATAGTATATATTCCTTGTTTTCAGTCACAATAATTTCGAAAAGTTCAAGGTATAAGAGATTCAAGGAGAAATATTTGAGGTTTTCTGATATAGGAACTTTTCCTCTGGAACATGCCATGCTCCTTTGTTGCCTTAAGATTGCTAATTTGGTTGCATAATATTACTCCATGTGCAATTTTAGAAGGCTTAATAAGATTCATCAAATTAATGTTTTGCAAGCACTTACATTTAGAATTTGTGAGAAGTGACGATAGCTGGTCAAAAAAGATACTGAGGAAGAATGCTGGATCCTGTTATGTAACCATATCAGAAGACTAGTTGGATAGTTTGTCTATTTTGGCGTGCAAGTGCTGTGTGCTTTCTGGATTTCTGGCTGCTTGGTTGAGACCAGAGATCATAATTTCAGTGATTGCAGTTTTGCTCAGTGAACTTAGGTGCTAGGAGAAATGTGGAGTACTGATTTAGGACGAGTTTGTGCAAAGCATAGAGGCAACACTATTAGCTTTCTTATTGTGAAGCTTTCTTGAGCTGCTTTTCCTTACAGCTTATGCAGAATCAAAACATCATACTCATTCTTGCTATTGCAGAGATGTAGATGCTGAAACAATTTTAAAAGTCATATCAAGTGTAGTTTAGAAATCCTGTCCCTACTTGTTTTGGGATAAGAATTATATTAGGAACTGTAAGATTGGTTCATTCTTCCCTGTATCTGTTCTGAAGAATAAAATGGTCAAACAAGAATCTTATTTCTCTCATCCTTTTTTCTTCGTGGTATAGATTTGTAGCATACTGGCTTTTGTCATTGGTTTTGAGCTGAAATTTTCTCTGTTGCATTCTAGTATCCTATTGCTGCATCTCCTTATGTGATTAAATTTGGTTGTTGTAACCCAATCTTGCATTAGCTTGTCTTCCCCGAGTCTATATTTTATGGCTAATTGGCTGTGACTTTCCTTGCTCAAACAGCCTATCTCAATTACCAAAACAAAAATACCATTCGGCAAATTTAAAGATTGGAAACAAGATCAATGCAGAAGCTCCCTGTATGGGAGTGATAAACCTGCCAGACCAGCCTCCAGAGGGGTTTCTCTGCTTCCCTGCATATATATGATTCTTGCCACACTGATCACATTGGTCTTGCTCCAATAGATCTTCTATTCCATATTTGCCCCCTCTATCTTGGCCCAGTTTTCCTTGATATAGAAGCTAATAGACACGCCATTGAAAGAAGGTGAACCCCTTATGCCCGTAATGGTTGGTACCTCTTCCTAGAGAAAATATGTGGACGTTTCTAGGTCATGTATACCTTGCTCCACAGACAAAGTCTCCAATTTCTTCAAGGAGCAATTTTCAGAAGAGTGGGTTCTCAATGACTAATGACATTGCATCTTGTTTTCTATAATGGCGGCCAACAAAGCAGTTGATTTTCTTTGCAGCAAATGTCTTCCACTGTTCATAATATCTCGTCCTTCCTCATATGGTACAAGTTATAATCAGACATCACTAAACTTTAAAATCAAGGAGTAGCTTAAAGGATTATTAGTATTAATTAATTCAGTTGTACCAAACAAATATTAATTAATTCAAATATAAAGTGACAGAACTCAAATTTTGGTATTGTTTGATAAAGTGGAAACGATGTTGTTAATATTAAAGCTATTATTTATTGAATTACTCAGGTTAAACTATATCTTTTATATGTTAATAATAAATAACATTATTTAATATGAAATATTCAGTTAATTAATAATATTTAATAGTATATAATAGTATTTAATACTATAATATTTTGTATTATTGTATATAATATGTTATGGTTCTATGAAATAAAAGATGCATTGCTTAACTGCCTAAGAATATAATTTTTTATTTTAATTTTTCTTATAATCTATTGATTTGATTTGAATACTTATGCAATATATCATAGTTAACATGAAAAACTGAACAAGAATATAATTAAAATATTTAAAAAATTTTAGTAATCTTATCTTATTTTTTCAAATTAAATAGACACAAAGTGATTGTTATGACCATTGATACGGATTTAGTCATAGATGAGTTTAAAAGTATAAAAACACATTAAGCACAGCTTATGATACATAAGATGAAACTCTAATGTTAATTTTTCTTTCTATTTTATGTCTATTTATATTGATGAATATGAGAATTTATAATTAAATTGTTAATAAAATTTTATGTTATAATTTAATTATTTCAAAAATGATTAATTTTATACTCTAAATCAAATTATTGACCCGATCCATTATTCTTTAGCCACTCCTCATATAAAATCTTGAATTCGCCACTCTGTTTTTTTTCTTAAAGAAATCGAATATATATATGGGATTATGGATGTTTTTATGTTCAGTTTTTTAACTAACATTTGTAAACCACGTTTCAGCAGGTGGTTATGTTCTTTTGTTTGTAGTTCTAAGCTATATGTAATATTTGTTGGCTTTCTTCAATGTAATGAGTGTGTTAACTTTATACCCTCTGTTCATCTCTGTTTTTTGTTGCATAACAGAGTCATTTACAGCAATCATTCATTTAAAAAATCACTCCACCAACAACCACAACTATTGCCACCACTACTTCTATAAACACAATCCACCAGCAAATTAGGATTATGAATATTATCAATTAAAATTTTTATAATTGGAGCTTTCATCTAAGTGAAAAATTGTTTCTTCGCATTCCCCTGTTCATGCTTTCTACTTTGAGTAATTAGAAATCTTCCAGATTTTGTCTCTCGAACCAAAACAAGATTATTCCTACAAGGCAAAGTCACATTGTAGAGACATCAGTTCGTATGCTTTGGGCTTTAGTATGGACTAAGTTACTAAACATCTAGAAAGGTAATTCACTAATATCTAGGATTAGAATAGAGTTAGGAAATTATATGATCTCCCCAAAATACTCCAACCCTAAACTCTAAAATTCCGAACACCGAAGCTTAATACGCCCAGATACTTTCAGAAAGCTTAATTTCTTCTTCATTCTGGCCATAGATTTATATAAAGCCAAACCAGGACATTGTAATTTTGTATGGACCAACAAGCAATGAATATTGAGCAAATCAATAGGGAATTTTAGTATTGTATTGAGTGGCATGGGCTAGGCTTCCTTTCTTGAATCAGAGCTTGCCCAGGTGTTGCCAATGAAATCTAGCCGTATATTATACAGTTTTTATTTATTTTAGTTATAATTAATAGCTTATCTGGTATTTTTTTTGCTTAATATTTTTGGGCTATAATATATATATATATATATATATATATATCAAGTAGTATTATTTCCTTTTACTGTAATTATAAATATGATGATATAGCCACAAAGCCCAAAAAGCCAAATACCATGAATACAATTTATGTTTCTTATTTTAGATTCCGTTATTTGCTGTAAGGATAAGGTTTTAGGATGAATCATAGAATGTTTTGCATTGAAAATTGTTGTTTTTCCCTGCCGTGCCAAGATTTTTTTTTTTTAATTTTGAAATTTGTTGTTTATAAATTTTAATTATAATGAAGGTTTAGGGATAATATATATATAAACACTGACTGTCTTCAGCATAGTGCACGGATAACATTCTAGTTGTTTGCTAATTTGAACCCCAAAGAGTTTCCATTATTTCTAGGCATAGACAAGGACACTTGCGGAGATTACAAATAGAGCTAATAGGCAGAAGATAGCTAATTCCAGAATTTGGTTGACAATTTTCGAAGAGTGTCATAAGCAAAATAATAGCTAGAATACACACAATGCTCAACAAAAAGGAACCATCTCCTTCGCCAGCGAGGGTTGATAGAGAGAACAGACACGAACCCTTGCAAAAGCATGATATATGTCACAACAAAAGTTGCATAGAAGACGGTAGAATCAACTTCAAACCATTTCCCATCAGTTTCATCTAAAGAAACCATTGACGAGTGTGGTGTCTCAGTGCAATTTTTGTTTAATGGCAGTCCACAAAGCAATGGATTTTCTTTATGACTACTCTCTTCAAATGTTGGGAATTGCTTCGTATCTGGAATTTTGCCAGATAAATTGTTGCCTGTCACATTGAAGACTTCTAAAAACATCAGGTTGGTAAGCTCCGCAGGGATTTGCCCACTCAAATGGTTAAAGGAAAGGTCCAAACTTTCTAAGTTTGTAAGGTTTGAGAAAGAAGTTGGGATGGATCCCACCAACCCGTTGTGAGATAAGTTCAGCGAGTGGATTGAGAATAGATTTCCCAATGCCGAAGGAATTTGTCCCCCTAGATTGTTGCATGACAAATCAAGTCCTAACATCAAATATTTTATGTCACACACATCAAATTTTCTCCTCGGGATGTTTTCCAAGAGAATAAAATTTTCCAAATATGCATATTTTTGGTATACCGATGGGCCCATGAACCTATCAGCAGTATCTTCTAGAAGGGAATGACTTTGATCACTACTCAATTTGCTTGATCTTCCCGAAGGTGATATTGGAGAAGCATAGAGGTATTGGTCCAGAAAAATGGTTGTTAGAAAGATCCAAGATGGTTATGTTTTCCAATTGATTACACAACTTCTTTGGAATTAAACCTCCCAAATAATTATGTCCGAACGAGAGAATTCGCAAGCTGCTTACTCTGCCAATAAAGTCCGGAATGCTGCCAGTCAATTTGTTGTCTTTAAGATTCAACACCTCCAAAGCCGAGAAATTGAGAAGAGCACTTGGCATGGGTCCGTAGAATCTATTCCCTTCCAAAGTCAGTAGCTTTAAACTTTGGTCAAAGCCACAAGGCAACGGCCCAGAAAGATTGTTGTAGAAAAGGTCCAAGTACTCCACAGATACAAATGGCTCTTTGCACGGAAAGTGGCCTTTAAAAGAATTCCTTCGCAGAGAAAGCACCCCTATAAATGTTAAGTTCCAAATCCAATCAAGAATTTCAGCTGTCATATAATTGTTGCTAATATCCAAAAGATACATCCAGAGGGAAAGTGTCACATTGTTCGCTAAACTTCCTGTGAACCGGTAGTTACTCAAGTCCAAGTACGCTAAACTACCCAAACTAAAGTAGTGGGCAGAAAATATATCACCTCGAAATTTATTATTTGACAGCAATAGGAATTTCAAGTTGGTGCAACATGTTACTAACTTCTTGGGTACTTATCCTTTGAAGTTGTTGTAAGACAAATCCAACGCCTCCAACTTATTTCTAGGGGGACAGATTGAGGATGGGAGATCACCTTCGAGATGATTATTGGACAAATTAATGTATCTTGAATTTGAGGGTATGGTTCCAAAATCTTCTTGAAGTCGCCCACTTAAGTCATTTCCTGACCCACAAAAGAGTTGTTCCTTAGATTTAAAAACTCTAACTCAGTGTTGTTTTCAAGTAACCAAGTAGGGAATGTACCCATTCAACATATTGTGAGAGAGATCAACTACTCTTAGTTGATGTTTTCAGATCACAGTTGGAGAGTTTCAGTAACTTTAACTGCCACAACAATGGATTTTGATCTAAATATTCAACATCTTGGATCTTTAATTTGTCGCCATCACAAGTGAGTGCCATTGTCTAAAGCTTAGAGTGATTTGCAAGCGACCTAATTGTGAATGAACCTTCGAAATGGTTATCACTAAGATCGATGGACCGAAGAGATTTTATATTGTTTAGGCATGGTGGAATCATCCCCTTCAAAACTATTACTGCTAAGATCTAACTCTTCAAGTCTCTCTAGTTCATATAAACCTAGTAACAAGAAAGAAATTTGTGTAATTAATCTCTATCCATAATTAACAAGCCTATTCACGAGACATTTACATGAAAAACATTTCTCAACTAATTCAACTTTGACCATATCCTTCATCTTAGCCATAAGGCCGAGAAAGGTGTAACTTTGACGAAAATCATTAGAAGATCTCTTAATGTATAAGTATATAATTTTTAAGTAATTTAATTGTGTACCTGCTCTTTTTGTAATTGTTCAGAACAGGCTTTTCTTATGATAACTTGCATGCCAACAGGAGTCTCCAAATCTCAACGTTGAAGACTCCTCATGGCATTCCAGCTTATTATTAATAAAAACTCATTTTTCAAAAAAAAAAAATTATGTACCTGGAATCAGTAAAGAGCCATTAAATGCATTCCTTGTCAAGGATAATGCCTTGAGCGAAGTTAGTTTCCCCAGATTTGAAGGGATATTCCCAACAATATTATTCCCTCCCAAATCTAATATCTCTAGTCTTGTTAAACTCTTCAAATCTGTCAAACATAAATTAAAATAAATTAAGTCAAATAAATTATTGATAAAAATTACTTAATGTTAATGTTTTTCATGAAAATACAGTTTTTTTTTCTGGCACATATTTCATATCTCATACTTTAAACGTACCTTGGATAGGAAAGGATCCTTCCATCCCATTTACAGCAAGATTAAGATGCTTAAGACAGGTAAGGTGGGTCAAGAACCATAGGGAACTCGTATTGGGCAACTCGTTATAAGATAGATCCAAAGTCTCCAGTTGTTCCAGCCGCAACAAGCTGCTACAACCTGAAATTAATTATTTATATATTACTACCTAGGATTATTAATTACTTACATGATTAATTAAGTCAAATAAATTATTGATAAAATACTAACGTACCTTCCTCCTCATTAATCCAGCCATTAATCCGATTGTTAGATAAATTAAGAACCTTTAGCTCCTTCAATGGCTGGAATATAGATATGTTAAGCGGAGATGGGATATTGTCTCCACAGTCTGATGTGCCGACAATTTAGACAAGTAAGAGCTCAACACTTAGCCACAATCAACACTGGAAACCTTAGAAATTCCTAGAGCAGCTAAACCAAAAAAATCCTAACTTTTATTCTACCAGCCAAACAGCTAGCCACAATCAACAACTAAACCTTTAAATCTCCAAAAAAAAAAAAACAAAGCAATGCAAAAAAAGAAGAAGGAAAGAAATAGGGGTCGGCAGCATGTGAAATATATATAAAATAATAAAAATGAACCTGTTTGTGGAGCATTAATATTAAAGGTACAGGAGGTGAAATTATTGAAATAGGAAGATCTAGGTAAAACAATGAAAATAAAATAAAATAAAAATAATATATATAAATAGGCAAATAGATATTCATATAAAGTTAAAAAAATGATGAATAGAAAGTATGTCTATGTATAAATATAGACGTAAGACTGTATAAGAAAGGAAAAAGTGAAATATCTAAAAATTATTTTCAAGGTAAACAAAGAATAATATGATAAATATAGAAATAGATAAATATGTAGTTGAAAGAAAAACGTATTTAGGTAGATGAAATATATATGTAAAGTAAATAAATGTTCAGTTATAAAATAATAATAATAATAGTGAATTAAAATATAAAAGGAAAATTTTAGTTATAAGAATAGGTATAAAAAATATAATAATAAAATAAAGAAAAGGAAATAGTACTTAGTTAATGGGTAAGAAAGCAAGACATATATGTAGGCAAAATATATATAATATTACTAATGGAGAAAATGTCAAATTATACCAACAATGGGATGTCCATTTGGATCTCGAGAAATCGTAATTTCGAATAAATTTTTTAAAGTTAAAGATTTTTATTAAGACTCTATCAGTATGATGGGAGGGTTTTAATTTTAAATAAATTCAGAAATTTATAATTTTAAATAAATAAAAATATATATTAACTTAATTACGAATCAAACAAAAATATAAAAAATAATAAAATACTAATGACAATAATAAACACAAGAAGGAATAAATGAAATGTATTGTTGTAAAATGTATAAGGCTATGAAAAATGATGATATTCATAATGATAAATAGATAGCAAAATTAAAATTTTGAAAAATAGGAAACTCATAATAATGATGAATATAACTAAAATATAAAAAGCAGATGTATATAATCATAAAAATTAGACTTATGGGAAAAGAAAACGAATAGTTTGTCAAAAGAAAATAGGTTAGGCAAATTTAAAAAAAAAAGAAATTGAGTAATAAGACATATACACATAAATAATAATAATTCCAAAATAAAATGTTTGATTAAAGAAATAGCTTTTAGGTATAAGGAAAATGTACATAGCAAATAGATAAATACTAAAATATGTAAAAATATGTAATAAAATAAAATTAGATAAAAACAAGTATTTATGCATGATATACATATACATATAATTTTTAAAGAAATGACAAAAGGGGTTACATCCTTACATCCTTCCACAGCATTTTGTACTTAATGATTTTTAAACAAATCAATAGTTAGAATTTAAAACATATTTATACGCATCATGCCCCTAAATTTGTAACAGATATTTAAGTGACCAAATACAAAAGTACATACTCAAATTATTATAATGATATCGATATGATGGTTAAATAATAAAATATAAAGAGACAAAAATTGTGTGAAACTAATATTTGTTACATATAGAGCAGTGTACCTTGATCAAAGAGGGATCCTTCAGATTGAGGTACTCCAACTTACTCAGCCTCGAAATATTTTGTAGATTTGAGAAATTATAAAGAATAATTAATGATGGCCAATCGAAGTTGTTTTTTTTTTTTAAAAATCATATTTGATTAATAAATAGTTGAAAGGAACACATCAATATCGATTTGAGTTTGTTGTCATAAACAATCTAATTATAGACTCGTTGTGATATACCACTCAATAATTACTGAAGATTTCAAGCATTTGTACCCTTTTGTCCACTTACCCTGCATTGTTAGAAAGCCTTCAAGCGAATTGTAGCTTAAGTCCAACGTCTCCAAATTTTCAGAAACTGATGACTCTGCAGGAAAATGTTGGCATGTTGTACACGTGAATGTTATTCTTGCATGTACAATATTGTTCTTTTGATTGATTTGATAATAGCAATAATATTAAACTAAAATAGTAAATTATAAAATAAATATGTATGTACATGTATTTTATTATTTTTATTATTATAATTATGTAAATCATGCATGTACTACCTTGGACAGGAAAGGATCCTCCCATCCAATTTCCAGCAAGATTAAGATGCTTAAGAGACGTGAGGTGGGTGAAGAACCATAGGGAGCTCCTATTCCACAACACTTTATAGGATATATCTAAAGTCTCCAGTTGTTCCAGTTGCAAAAAGCTGCTACAACCAGCAATTAATTAATTATATATTACTACCTAGGATTACTAATTACTACATGATTAATTAAGTCAAATAAATTATTGATAAAATACTAACGTACCTTCCTCCTCATTAATCCAGCCATTAATCCAATTGTTAGATAAATTAAGAACCTTTAGCTCCTTAAATGGCTGGAATATAGATATGTTAAGCAGAGATAGTTTATTGTCTCCACAGTCTGACGTGCCAACAATATCGACAAGCAAGAGCTCAATTACGTGACCAGTGTGGTTGGCACATGTGACTCCCTCCCACAGGCAACAGTCGCTCTCGGGATCATCCTCAACCCATGAAGGGAGAACATGGTCTGCATTGTCTGGGCAAGATGATTTGGCATATGCCTTGAATTGTAACAGACTCACCCTCTCCTCCATGGATTAGGGCTAAAAGGATGAGAACCAACAACAACTTAGCCATTTAGGATTTTCTGATGAAAATCTCATGTTGGTGCAAGCTTTACATATAGAAAACTCACCAAGGAGCCTCAACGTTATTCATGTTTTCAATAGGACACGTCACCCCGTTTCCTACGTTTTGTTGACATTGCCGAAAGTATGCTTCTAATTTTTTCCATGCTCTTTTGACTTCTTACAAGAGCGTTCATGCAGTGGAATTCTTAAACTTAGGTTTCTTCTTCCTTCCTTCCAACAGATTTCATCTCAGTGAGAAAGAAATTTCCCGCTTTTTGAAAGAAAATATTTTAAATAATCATGCTGCTTTACATAATGACTTTACATCTTGTTTTCAATAATGGTGGCCAACAAAGCAGTTGATTCTCTTTGCAGCTAATCTCTTCCACTGTGCATGATATATCTTGTGCTTCCCTAGCTATATGCTACAAGTTATAATCAGACATCACTAAAGTTTAAAATCAAGAGTAGTTAAAGGATAATTAGTACTAATTAATCCAGTTGTACCAAAATAAATGTTAATTAATTCAAATGTATTTGGACAGAACTCAAATAAAGTGAAAATTATATTGTTAAACATTAATAATTTAATAATATTAAATCTATTATTTATTGAATTGCTCAGGTTAAACTATTTATTTTTATCAATAATAATAGCAAATAACATTATTTAATATGAAATATTCAGTTAATTAATAATATTTAATAGTAATGCTAACTAATATAATTTTAAAATTATATTAAACAATTTTGATGCTAAATAATATTATCTATTAGATAATTATATTGTATCATGTCAAGTATATCTAATTACCAAACAATTTTATATAATTTTTAAAATATTTTATATTTAATTAAGTGCTTTTAAATTTAGTAGTATTTTGTACTAGTTTTATAAATTACTTATAACTTTATTATAAAAATCTTTCATGTAAATGATTTTCAAAATAAATTATCAAATGCATAAAAAGTAACTCATTGAAACTATTTATTTTTAGTGGTATGAAAAGTTTCAATAATTTCTAACTATCAATAACTATCTTTAGGAAAATTCAAAGTTTAAAATTTAACTATACCTAATTTTCTCTTTGAACTTCCTAATTGATAAAAAAAATAAAAATTTAAAGAAAATTATGTTCTGACTTGCTGCTACCTGCTAGTTTTTATTTTTGTGATTGCTGCTTGCTAACTACTTTTATATAAAAGTATAAAAATAATAAAACAAAATAAAAAATTCTGACTAAATATTTGATTGAAAATTGATTAAAATAGTTAATTATTGACAAAACATTCCTTTGATAAATTCAGCACCAAACAAATGTAGTTGACACCAATGACTATTTCGATTACATTCCAATCATTGCATTTCCATTGATAAGTTTCCTTGAACAACCCTCGTAAAAAAGTGAACAACAGATCTTTATTATGATTAATGTATTATGAAATTTCAAAAAACAAATCCTCAAAAAATGATGAAATAATTTTCTCTAGTTACAAGCTTGTCTTTTGTTTGTGGTAGCACCTAGTCTAGTCGATTTTTAAAATATTTTATATTTAATTAAGTACTTTTTAAATTAGGAGTATTTTATATTAATTTTATAAATTACTTATAACTTTTTTTGGAAGTGTAAATTATTTATAACTTTACTATAAAAATCTTTCATGTAAATGATTTTCAAAATAAATTATCAATTGCATTAAAGAGTAAATCATTGAAACTATCTATTTTTAGTGGTATGAAAATTTTCGATGGTTTCTAAGTATCAATACCTATCTTTAGGAGAATTCAAATTTTAAAATTTAAATATACCTAATTTTTCTCTTTGGACTTCCTAATTGAGAAAAAATTAAAGAAAATTATGTTCTAACTTGCTACTATCTGCTAATTTTTATTTTCGTGATTGCTACCTGCTAACTACTTTGATATAAAAGTATAAAAGTAATAAAATAATATAAAAAAATTTCGACAAAATATTTGGTTGGAAACTTATTAGAATAGTTAATTACTGACAAAATATTCCTTCAATAAATTCGGCACCAAGCACATGTAGTTGACACCAATGACTATTTCCACTACATTCCAGTCATTGCATTTCCATTAGTAAATTTCTTCAAAAAATGATGAAATAATTTTCTCTAGTTACAAGCTTTTGTGTTTTGAATGTGGTAGCATCTAGTCTAGTGGATTCTTGCTTGTGGACTACGGCCATATGTTCTGCTGCTTAGAGGGAAATTGCATTTTGCAAAACAGGAGGCTTAGATACAACTAATCTAGCTAGAGCTGAGAACGTGTTACAGACTTCTATGGCACTATTTTTGTGGAAATTATTGACCCTAAGCAAAGCTGTTTGTTGAATATTAGTTGTGGAAAAATAAGGTTTCTGTTCACAAATACTATGAGACTATCATGGTTTGGTGTCGCACGCAAAGCTCTCCCGATGAGACGACCCAAAGATTAGCTGGACCTGCAATCCTTTCCAACAAGCATAATGAGCTTCGAGCCATTGGAAGGGTCAGTTGCACCACAAGACGCGGCCAACCCCAAAGAGAAACATCAGTCTCTCCCTTGGTTGCTGGTGACGAAGTTAGTGGGTTGCCTAGACTCGTCAATTCTCCCTTTGTTGATTTTAGCAGTCATCATTTTGAGTTTGAAAGTTTTGCAAGTGTTGTCCATTGAAGTTTACGAACAAAAACAAAAGAGTTAGGGTGAGGCATGTGATTTGTTTCGCAAAGTCAAAGATTACAAAAGAGGACCCTTGCCTGCAGGTCACACCAGTCTACTGCACCCAAATTCAGGAATAATGGTTCCCTTGAATGGGGAATGGGAATGCAAGCAGGAACCCACATTTTGTACGGATTGACAATACATGTATGTAAGCTTTCTTTCTAATTATAGGACAACTCTTTCGGCAAGTAATAATCAATCTTAGGTTGAATAAGTCACAAATACTACAAGTTATGGAGTTTGGCCATTGTATTCTAACTTTCCTGGAAACATCAAACCGACCATTTCGTGTGTATCTTTGACTAATGATAGTTTAAACTGTTGAAGTTAATGCTTGCATGTGTCAAGAGGACAAAATGACAAGCGACAATCCACTTGGACGTCATGCATGTTTGTATGTGTCTTGCTTAACGTTGAAGACCACTACATATAGCTGTGCATGTTAGCATGATAAGCATGTTTTACACTTGTTTCTCATGTATTAACAAGTGTTATGTCTGTTGATGATTTGTGTTAATGAAGCTGTGTATATATTTGTTTAATATGAATGAAACTAGTGTGGCCTTCTCTCTTTGATCATCTCCGTTTAAGAGATATAAAACAGAGTCTCTTTCTCCCAAAATTATAACATAAACTTCAAAGTTACCATTTCCGCAGTAGTTCAAGCCACACCATCGAGTTAGATCCAAATCATATATAGAAATACATGATGTCCGATATGAAATTTCATTGGCAGAGGGAAACCAACGTTCCTTGCAAGGAGTGTTATCTTTTCCAATCTTGATTGAAGGTAACTTTTCATACTTTACATCCTCGAAGACTTATAAATAGAAATACACTTTTGCTAAGCATGAACTCAGAAGTTGACTTACTTGACTTACAACCTTTGAAGACTGATAAATAGAAATATATACAAATTGTTTCTCTCATTACTTGACTTACTTGTCATGACAAGAGTTAACCTTATGAGATGCTTATCTTATCTGAGAGAAAGTTGTATTTGGATTCAACATTTCTTTGACTGATATTGTCAGATTTTCATTAGTTATACTCACATTGATTTGCATGACTCAGTGCCGAACAACGAGCATGCAGTTGATGATTTGCTAATTTATTGATCAGTAATGCAGAATTATAAGTTGCTATTTCTGCTAATTTTTTGTAATTGTATATATTCCTCGTTTTCAGTCACAATAATTTCGAAAAGTTCAAGGTGTAAGAGATTCAAGGAGAAAATATTTGAGGTTTTCTAATATAGGAACTTCTCCTCTGGAACAGGCTTTGCTCCTTTGTTGTCCTAAGATTGCTAATTTGGTTGCATAGTATTACTCCATGTGCAATTTTAAAAGGCTTAACAAGATTTATCACATTGCTGTTTTGCAAGCACTTACATTTAGAATTTGTGAGAAGCGACGATAGCTGGTCAAAAAAGATACTGAGGAAGAATGCTGGATCCTGTTATGTAACCATATCAGAAGACTAGTTGGATAGTTTGTTTATTTTGGGGTACAAGTGCTGTGTGCTTTCCGGATTTCTAGCTGCTTTGTTGAGAACAGAGATCATAATTTCAGTGATTGCAGTTTTGCTCAGTGAACTTGGGTACTATGAGACATGTGGAGCACTGGTTTAGGACGAGTTTGTGCAAAGTGTAAAAATAGAAAAATAATATAAAGAAATTCTGTCGAAAATTGATTAGAATAGTTAATTAGGGATGATATATTCCTTCTATAAAT
>NW_018397274.1:1683936-1684829 GCF_002168275.2 Theobroma umbraticum
CTAGTCTAGTGGATTCTTGCTTGTGGACTACGGCCATATGTTCTGCTGCTTAGAAGGCAATTGCAGTTTGCAAAACAGCAGGCTTAGATACAACTAATCTACGTAGAGCTGAGGACGTGTTGAAGACTTCCATAGCACTATTTTTGTGGAAATTATTGACCCTAGAGGGGAAAGAGTTAGGTCTGGCCCTAAGCAAAGCTGTTCGTTGAATATTAGTAATAGAAAAATAAGGTTTCTGTTTACAAATACTACGAGACAATCATGGTTTGGTGTCAAACGCAAAGCTCTCCAGATGACCCAAAGGTTTGCTGGACCTGCAATCCTTTCCAACAAGTATAGGGAGCTTCGAGCCATTGGAAGGGTCAGTTGCACCACAAGACCCGACCAACCCCAAAGAGAAACATCAGTGTCTCTTTTGCTTGCTGGTGACGTAGTTAGTGGGTTGCCTAGACTTGTCATTTCTCCCTTCTTCCTTTGTTGATTAGTTTTAGCAGTCATCATTTTGAGTTTGAAAGTTTTGCAAGTAGTGTCCGTTGAAGTTTTCCAACAAAAACGAAGGAGTTAGGGTGAGTCATGTTGATTTGTTTCCCAAAGTCAGAGATTACAAAAGAAGACCCTTTCCTGCGGGTCACACCAGTCTTCTGCACCAAAATTCAAGCATAATGGTTCCCTTGAATGGAGAATAGGAATGCAAGTACGAACCCACATTTTGTACGGGCTGACAATACATGTATATAAGCTTTCTTTGTAATTATAGTACAACTCTTTCAACAAGTAATAATCAATCTTAGGTAGAATTAAGTCACAAATACTACAAGTTATGGAGTTCGGATATTGTATTCTAACTTTCCTGGGAGCATCAAACTGACCATTTCGTGTATATCTTTGACTAA
>NW_018397274.1:1684839-1709507 GCF_002168275.2 Theobroma umbraticum
AACTTCAAACTTACAATTTCTGCACTAGTTCAAGCCACACCATCGAGTTAGATCCAAATCATATATAGAAATATAATGATGTCCGATACGAAATTTCCATGGCGGAAGGAAACCAACATTTCATCCTTTACATCCGGAAAACTTATAAATAGAAATATACTTTTGCTACACATGTAGTTGACACCAATGACTATTTCGATTACATTCCAGTCATTGCATTTCTATTAGTAAACTTCCTCGAAAAATGATGAAATAATTTTCTCTAATTACAAATTTGTGTTTTGAATGTGGTAGCATCTAGTCTAGTGGATTCTTGCTTGTGGACTACGGCCATATGTTCTGCTGCTTAGAGGGAAATTGCAGTTTGCAAAACAGCAGGCTAGATACAACTAATCTAGGTGTAGCTGAGAGCGTGTTAAAAGACTTCTATAGCATTCTAGTATCCTATTGCTGCATCTCCTTATGTGATTAAATTTGGTTGTTGTAACTCGATCTTGCATCAGCTTGTCTTCCCCGGGTCTATATTTTATGGCTAATTTGCTGTGACTTTCCTTGCTCAAACAGCCTATTCTCAATTACCAAAACAAAAATACCATTCTGCAAATTTAAAGCTTTGAAACGAGATCAATGCAGAAGCTCCCTGCATGGGAGTGATAAACCTGCCAGCCGGGCCTCCCAGGGGTTTCTCTGCTTCCCTGCATATATATGGTTCTTGCCACACTGGTCACGTCGGTGTTACTCCAATAGATCTTCTATTCCATATTGGACCAGTTCCTAATGATTAAACTGGGTTTTTGTCCGCTCTATCTTTCGCCAGTTTGCCAGTTTGCCTTGATAGAGAAGCTAATAGACACACCATTGAAAGAAGTTGAACCCCTTCTGCCCGTAATGGTTTGTATCTCATCCTAAAGAAAATATGTGGACTTTTCTAGGTCATATGTACCTTGCTCCACAAGCAATGTCTCCAATTTCTTCAAGGAGCAATTGTCACAAGAGTGGTTTCTCAATGACAAGTGACATTGCATCTTGTTTTCTATAATGGCGGCCAACAAAGCAGTTGATTTTCTTTGCAGCAAATCTCTTCCACTGTTCATAATATTTCTTGTCCTTCCCTATATGACACAAGTTATAATCAGACATCACTAAAGTTTAAAATCAAGGTGTAGCTAAAAGGATAATTAGTATTAATTAATTCAGTTGTACCAAAAAATATTAATTAATTCAAACGTAAATTGACAGAACTCAAATTTTGGTGTTGTTTGATAGTGAAAATTGTGTTGTTAAGCATTAATAGTTTAATAATATTAAATCTATTATTTATTGAATTTCTCAGGTAAAACTATGTATTTTATATGTTAATAATAAATAACATTATTTAATATGAAATATTCAGTTATTTAATAATATTTAATAGTAATACTAGCTAATATGATTTCACAATTATATCAAACAATTTTGATGCCAAATAATATTATTTATTAGATAGCTATATTGTATCATTTAAAGTATTTCCAATTATCAAATAATTTTATGTAGTTTTACAAATTGGTTTTTAAATATGTTATATTTAATTAAGTACTTTCTAATTTAATCATATTTTATATTAACTTTATAAATTACTTATAACTTTATTATAAAAATCTTTTTTTATAGTGTAAATGATTACCAAAATAATTCATCGAATGCATTGAAAAATAAATTATTGAAACTATTTTAGTGGCATGAAAATTTTCAATGGTTTCTATCTTTAGAAGAATATAAAGTTTAAAATTTAAATATACCTAATTTTCTCTTTGAACTTCCTCATTGAAAGAAAATATAAAAATTTAAAGAAAATTATGTTCTGGCTTGCTGCTGCCTGCTAATTTTTATTTTTGGTGATTGCTGCCGGCTAACTTCTTTTATATAAAGAAATTCTGATAAAATATTTTGTCGAAAATTGATTAGAATAGTTAATTAGGGATGATATATTCCTTCTATAAATTTCACACCAAACACATGTAGTTGACACCAATGACTATTTTGATTACATCCCGATCACTGCATTTTCGTTGGTAAATTTTCTCGGAAAATGATGAAATAATTTTCTCTAGTTACAAGCTTGTGTTTTGAATATGGTAGCATCTAGTCTAGTGGATTCTTGCTTGTGGACTACGGCCATATGTTCTTCTGCTTAGAGGGAAATTGCAGTTTGCAAAACAGCAGGCTTAGATACAACTAATCTGGGTAGAGCTGAAAGCGTGTTAAAGACTTCTATGGCACTATTTTTGTGGAAATTATTGACCCCAGAGGGGAAATTGCAAGTATTGTCCATTGAAGTTTACCAACAAAAACAAAGGAGCTAGGGTGAGTCATGTTGATTTGTTTCCCAAAGTCAAAGATTACCAAAGAAGACCCTTTCCTGCAGGTCACACCAGTCTTCTGCACCAAAATTCAAGCACAATGGTTCCCTTGAATGCAAGCACGAACCCACATTTTGTACGGACTGACAATACATGTACATAAGCTTTCTTTGTAATTATACTACAACTCTTTCAACAAGTAATAATCAATCTTAGGTTGAATTAAGTCACAAATACCACGGACATTGTATTCTAACTTTCCTGGGAGCATCAAACTCGAGCATTTCGTGTATATCTTTGACTAATGATAGTTTAAACTTCAAACTTACAATTTCTGCAGTAGTTCAAGCCACACCATCAAATTAGGTCCAAATCATAGAAATACAATGATGTCCGATATGAAATTTCCAAGGCAGAGGGAAACCGACATTCCTTGCAAGGAGTGTTATTTTTTCCAATCTTGATTGAAGGTGACTTTTCATACTTTGCATCCTTGAAGACTTATAAATAGATGTATACTTTTGCTAAACATGAACTGAGAAGTAAACATTGCTCAAACTTTTTGTCCAACTGTTTGACTTTCAATGGGAAGATATCTGACATTTGTTAACATTTCATTTTGGGTTGTCCTACTTTTGCTTCAAACGCAAGGATTTAGAGGTTGCTTGGAAAAGGAGAGAATTGGGTTGTTAGAGCTCAAGGCTTTTATAGAATCAGTCAGTGAAGGTCCAGATACTACACTCATTACATGGGTTGATGATCATGAAAGAAGCAATTGCTGTAGTTGGGATAGAGTTAAGTGCAATGCCACTACTGGGAGACTAATGGAGCTCTCTCTTAGTCATGCAAGGACAGGCATCCCTGGCACTTTGTTCCGAAATCACAATCTAAATATCTCTTTGTTCCATCCTTTTGAAGAACTGGTGAGTCTTGATTTATCTGACAATGGATTTGGTGGGTGGATAGATCAGACTGAAGGTAACTTTATTTACTCTCACCTACATATAATCAGTAGCTTCTCTAGATTGACACCAGTGGCGTTATTTACATTTTTACCTACCTTTGCAGGTTATACAAGATTTTCGAGCCTGAAGAAGCTGGAGAAGTTAGATCTCACTGATAACTATTTCAACACCGACATCTTCTCATCTTTCAGCCAATTCAAATCGCTCAAGACCCTGATTATGCCTTATAATGATCTGAAAGGATCCTTTCCTGTAAATGGTACTTAACTTGTCTCCTTATTCCTTCTGTTAAAGGGCGAAAAGAAAAACTTACAAAATTATATATATGAAATCAGATAAAGAAGAGTAGTCCTAGTGCAGAGAATTGGTAAACCGTGAAAACGAATATGAATATTTTAACAAAGAAAAAATGAACAATTCAAAATGTAGACAAATATATTGAAAACTTTGGATTTCAATATACAAGTCAAGATTCTTGTTGTATTACAACTCTGCCTTACAGGTTCTAAAGGATTGTTGAGTTTGAAGAAACTGGAGATTTTAGACCTTAATGGCAATCTCCTCAGTAGCAGTATCTTGTCATCATTGACAGCACTTACGTCGCTAAGGACTTTGATTCTTAGTAACAACAATATGGAGGGTTCCTTTCCTATCCAAGGTAATGTCTTGATATTTCTCTAAATATGCAGTTAATTGCATTAATTATGTAAATGTAAGCCTTTTCATTTTTTATTGCAGAACTGATAAAGTTGAAGAACTTGGAAATGCTTGATCTAAGCAGTAACCGATTTAATGATTCCATCCAAGGTAGTAATCTTCAACACTTACATATCTCCATTTCAGCCACTAATTTGTCATGTTAAGGTTTATATATACTAATGGCTCTTTTAAAACACAGTTAGTGTCTTAATTTTTCAACTCAAGTTTTGCTATGGAAAGAAAGTTTGAAATATGAGAGATATATTACAAGCAAATTCCTAGACTTAAAATGGCCTTGAACATATTCTACGTTAAAGGTTTTGCAGGATCAGGTAGTTTGAAGAAGCTACTGGTTTTAGACCTGAGTAACAATCGTTTCAGCAGCAGTGCATTCTCGTTATTGAGTGCAATCTCATCACTCAAAACTTTGATTCTTAGTAACAACCATATAGAAGGTTCACTTCCTATCAAGGGTAATGCCTGTGATCTATCTGTTGAAAGGTTCTGCAATTAATATCTCATTCTGTCATTGTCTCGTATAACCTATATTTTAACTCTTTTCTTGTGTTGGATGCAGAATTAACAAGGTTTCAAAACTTGGAATTGCTTGATCTAAGTGATAATAAATTTAATGGTTCCATACAAGGTAGAGGCAAGCATTTGATGTGATTAAAGATTCTACAGCTACACACTTTTCACATTTTAAAAATTTATCTAAAACCATTTTGTACTTGTTTTTATCAGGAATATGTGAATTGAAGAACCTCCTTGAATTGGATCTCAGTGACAACAAGTTTAGTGGCCATCTTCCAAAGTGCTTTGGCAATATGACCAACCTCCAAGTTCTTGATCTTTCATCCAATCAATTGGATGGGAACATACCATTTGATGTTAGCAATCTCAAGTTTCTGGAGTATTTGGCGCTTTTCAATAACAATTTTGAAGGCTTATTCTCACTCGGTTTATTAGCTAACCTTTCAAAACTCAAGGTGTTGGGACTTTCATCAAAAAGCAAAATGTTTCAAGTGGAAACTGAAAATTTTACTTGGCTCCCAAAATTTCAATTGAAGGCACTTGAGTTGAGCAATTGCAACCTCAATCAGAAAACTAACACCATCCCTAGTTTTCTTTTCCACCAGTATGACTTGAGATACATTGACATCTCTTTCAACAACTTGGTCGGAATGTTCCCCAATTGGTTGCTTCAGAATAACTCAAAGTTAGAAGTTATCAATTTAGTGAAGAACTTGTTCCAGGGAATCCTGCAGTTGCCCAATTCTACGCATGATTTGATTACTCTGAACATTGCAGACAACAAATTTTCAGGTCATCTCCCAAAGAATGTTGCTATGATCCTTCCGAAACTATCGTACATAGATATGTCGATGAATAGTTTTGAAGGAAGGGTTCCTTCTTCAATGGGAGAGATGAACAGTCTACACTTTCTAGATTTGTCTGCTAATAATTTTTCAGGAGAATTACCAAGAAGTCTCTCAAAAAATTGCACCAATTTGAGATTCTTGAAGCTATCAAATAACAACTTTCATGGGAAAATTTTTCCCACATATATGAACTTGACCAGGTTGCTGCACTTATATTTGAATGACAACTTTTTCACTGGGAAGATAGGAGACAAGCTGACAAACATCACTCGCTTAGAACTCCTAGACATTTCCAACAACAATGTATCGGGTGGAATTCCTCATTGGATCGGTAACATCTCCTCTCTAACTAGCATTTCAATGTCAAAAAACCTCCTGGAAGGTAGCATCTTGGACCAATTTTGCAGTTTGAAAAACCTTAAAGTTTTAGACCTCTCTGAAAATAGATTATCTGGGTCTTTATCCTGTTTGCTTAATATCTCGTCCTTGCGATTCTTGTATTTGCAAAGGAATGGTCTCAGTGGGTTACTTTCTCATGCTTTACTAAGTGAAAGCTCCCGTTTGAGTACACTTGATTTGAGAGACAACAATCTTTCAGGAAGCATTCCACCATGGATTAATACACTTTCAAAGATACGCATTCTTCTATTAGCAGGGAATCACTTACAGGGTCAAATCCCTAACCATTTATGTCAAATGCAAGTTTATATCATGGATCTTTCACGAAATCGGCTTTATGGGTCCATACCTTCATGCTTTGCCAATATATCCTTTGGGATGGCAGCGGGTGAATCTTCCTTTGTTACTAGTCTGATCAGGTTCAATGCAATTATCAGCCTTAGTTCTTATTATAGTTCCAATCTTGAACTGAACTCAGACACTAGTGGTTCTCAAAGGCCATATGAACAAGCAGAAGCAGAATTTACAACAAAATATAGACACAATTCTTACCAGGGTGACATTCTTCACTACATGTTTGGATTGGATTTGTCATGCAATGAGTTAAGTGGTGCCATTCCAGCACAAGTTGGAGAGCTGAAGAATCTTCGTGCGTTGAATCTCTCGCATAATAAGTTATCTGGATCTATACCAGTGAGCTTTTCTGGCCTCAAACAAATAGAAAGTCTAGACCTTTCAAGCAACAACTTGAGTGGCCAAATTCCTTCTCAATTGACTGAGCTACATTTTTTATCCATATTCAATGTGTCATACAACAACTTGTCCGGGATGACCCCTGATAAAGGTCAGTTTGCAACATTTGATAGGAGCAGTTATGAAGGTAATCCTAGTCTTTGTGGCTCCCTCATTGAAAAGAGTTGCAACAGCTCGGAGGTGCCCCCAACAACAGTGCCCTTTAATGGAGAAGAGAATGACAGTATGGTAGATATGGTGGCATTTGGTTGGACTTTTTCAGCTTCATATGCTATGGTACTATTGGCGTTAGCCGCAGTCCTCTACATCAATCCTCACTGGTGTTATCTCTGGTTTAATTTCGTTGATTGGATCATTTATTTATGCTTCAAAAGGTTTAGTTCAATGTAACATTCTCTTGGTGGTCTTGCCAAGCCTAAATAACATTAAGTGGACATTCTTTACTTACATTTCAGATGTTGGTAAACTCTACGATATAATAATTTGGAGGAGTATTCCCAATCTAGCTATTGCATTGCATCTAGGTTTATGCCAAGGTCAATTAAAAATCGACTTAATCGAATTAAGACAAAATTCGATTAATTCGGTGTGGTTAATTTAGTTAAAATAGTTTATTCAATTAAAAAATTTAGTTAATATAATTAAGTTGGTTTAATTCAATTATGAAATTTTTAAACTAAATAAAATCAAAGTGAACCATCTTTGTCCTGCAATATATTTTTATCTAGATTTATGAGTAAATTTATCGCCTTCACTTTCAAATCTTCAAATAATTCAATTATTGTAAAAATGGTAAATGATACAAAATTTCATAGACGGCGTGATTCTTAAATCCAAATGAATATCAAAATCAAATTTGGAGGAAATTTTGATGGAGTACATTGTTTGCTAACTTGAACCCTAAAGAATTTCCATTATTGCTAGGCATAAACAGGCAAAAGATAGCTAATTCCAAAATTCGACTGACAATTTGCTAATAGTATCATAAGCAAAATTATAGCTAGAATACACACAATGGTCAACAAAAAGGAACCATCTTCTTCACCAAGCAAGGGTTGATGAAGAGAACAATCACGAAACCTAGCAAAAGCATGATATATGTCACAGCAAAAGTTGCATATATAAAAGACGGTAGAATCAACTTCAAACCATTTGTCGTTAGTTTCATCTAAAGAAACCATTGACGAGTGTGGTGTCTCAATGCAATTTTTCCTTAATGGTAGTCCACAAAGCAATGGATTTTCTTTATAACTACTCTCTTCAAATGCTGAGAATTGCTTCGTATCTGGAATTGTTGGGTGTCTCATTGAAGACTTCTAAATATTTCAAGCTGGTCAGCTCCGAAGTGATATGCCCACTCAATTGGTTATAGGAAACGTCCAAACTTTCTACTTCAGCAAGGTTGGAGAAAGAAGTTGGGATGGATCCCACCAACCTATTGTGAGATAAGTTCAGTGCGTGGATTGAGGATACGTCGAAGGGATTTGTCCTATTGGATTGTTGCATGACAAATCAAGTCCTGATATCAAATATTTTATGTCACCCTCATAGGAGTAGAGCCTATTTTTGGTCACAAAATCAATCTCAAATCCTCTTCCATGGATGTAATCTGTGGAGGCAATAAATTTTCTCAAATTTCCGTGTATTTGGTATACCGGGGTGGGTGTCAGCCCTCCATCAAGAGTTTCTTCTTGAAGGATATGACTTTGATCACTACTCTCAGGAGCTTGATCTTCCCGATGGTAATTTTGGAGAAACATAGAGGTATTGACCCAGAAAAAAAAGTTGTCAGAAAGATCCAAGATGCTTATATTTTCTAATTGACGACATAATTGCTTTGGAATTAAACCACCCAAATAGTTATTTCCAAACGAAAGAACTCTCAAGCTGGGAACTGTGCCAATCAAGCCCGGATTACTAGTCTCTAAGATTCAACACCTTCAAAGCCGAGAAATTGAGAAGAGCACTTGGTATTGGTCCTGACAATCCAAATTAAGTTGCTTTAACCTTGGTCAAAGCAAAAGGTAATGACCCCGAAAGAGGGTTGTAAGAAAAGTCCAAGTACTCCGCATGTAGAAATTGCCCTTTGTAAGGAAAGCGGCCTTCCAAAGAATTCCCTCGCAGAGAAAGCACCGCTACATACGACAGATCACAAATCCAACTAGGAAGTTCACTTGTCATAAAATTGTTGCTAACATCCAAAAAATCTATCATGGTGGAAAGTCTCGCATTGTTGGCAAGACTTCCTGTGAAATGGTTGTTACTCAAGTCTAGGTACGATAAACGACTCAAGTTAAAGCAACGGGAAGAAAATATTTTACCAAGAAACTTATTATGTGATAACAGTAGGCCTATCAAGTTAGTGTAACATGTTACTAACCCCCTAGGTACTTCTCCTGAGAAATTATTGGAAGACAAATCCAACACCTCCAACTGATTTCTAGTGGGACAGATTGAGGATGGAAGATCACCTTGGAGATAGCTATTGGACAGATTAATGCATCTTGAATTTGAGAGTATCCTTCTAAAATCTTGTTGAAGTTGCCCACTTAAGTCATTTCTTGAGACATCAACCCAATCCATATTGCTTGTAGAATTTGTTGGCAAACAAAACTGACCCGCAAAAGAGTTATTCCTTAGATTAAAAAATTCTAACCCAGTGTTGTTCTCAAGTAACCAAGCAGGGAACTACCATTCAACTTCTTGTGAGAGAGATCAACTGCTCTTAGTCGATATTGGTGATGGAGAAAATGAGGAATATTATTCAGATTACAGTTGGAGAGTTTCAGTGACTTTAACTGAAACAGCAATGGGTTCTGATTTGAATATTCAACATCTATGATCTTTAATTTGTTGCCATCACAAGTGAGTGCGATCATCTCAAGCTTGGAGTGATTTGCAAGCTGTGAATGAACCTTCAAAATGGTTATCACTAAGATCAATGAACCGAAGAAATTTCAACTTGTTTAGGCATGGCGGAATCAGCCCTTCAAAACTATTACTGCTGAGATCTAACTCTTCAAGTCTCTCTAGTTCACATAAACCTAGTAAAAGGAAAGAAACTTGTGTAAGATATAAGTATATAATGAACTAGAAGATCTCTTAATATATAATTATATAATTTGTAAGTAATTTAATTATATACCTGGAATCGGTAAAGAGCCATTAAATGCATTCCCTGTCAAGGATAATGACTTGAGCGAACTCAGTTCCCTCACATTTGAAGGAATATTCCCAACAATATGATTCCATTTCAAATGCAATATCTTCAGTCCTCAAATCTGTCAACATAAATAAAAATAAATAATCCAATTAATAAAAATAACCTAAACTTGAGAAGACTTTAATCCGAAATAACCCAAATTATAAATTATTTGAATTTTCTTCGACATGAAGTACCTTAATCCTACTCATCCAATTTCCACTTAGCTAGCTATATAATAGTTCTACTATTCTATCCATTGACAGTAGAGTTTTCAAACTCTACAAATGGGCTTATAAAGTTTTTGTATATCCATTTATAGTAATCATATTAGCTAATTAATTAATTTTCTTAAATATATATCTTAATTAATTAGAACATACAACAACCCTCTTAACGTATTTGTGAAGTTTGAAACTTTGCAATATACTAGATAAGTTTCCAATAAACAAAGAAAAATCAAGTTAAACCATTGCAAAACTTTCTAATTCTTACATCCTTCCACAACATTTTGTACTTAAATGATTTTTTAACAAATAAATAGTTAAAATTTAAAACATATTTATACTCATCATTCACCTAAAATTTTAAGTTAATTTGATATCCATATCACAACGCCCATGTTAGTCATTTTTGTCAATGAACAAGTGAACATGCTCACATTGTAAGAGACATTTAATTAAGTGACCAAAAACAAAAGTACATACTCAAATTGTTATAATGATAGCAACAAATACTTATGCATTTTTAATCAACTTGAAAATTACATACATGATGATTAAATAATAAAATATAAAGAGACATAAAAATGTGTAAAACTTAATATTTGTTTCATATATAGCAGTGTACCTTGATCAGAAAGGGATCCTTCCATTGCATTGTTAGAAAGAATCAGAGACTTAAGTGATGGAAGTAGCGAGACCAACAACCTCATAAACTCTATGTTCAATGAACTCGAATCCAGATTGAGGTATTCCAACTTACTCAGCCTAGAAATATTTTGTAGATCTGAGAAATTATAAAGAACAATTAATTATTGTCAACTGTTATTTAATCGAAATTGATTTCTTTTTTCAAAATCATATATTTTTAATAAATAGGTAGAAGGAGTACTACATCAATGTCGATTCGAGTTTGTTGTCATAAACAATCTAATCATAAACTCGATGCGGTATACCACTCAATAATTAGTGAAGATTTAAAGCATTTGTACCCTTTTTTTCACTTACCCTGCATTGTTAGAAAGCCTTCAAACTCATTGTTGCTTAAGTCGAACGTCTCCAAGTTTTCAAAAACTGATAACTCTGCAAGAAAATGTTGGTATATTGTATACGTGATTGTTATTCTTGCATGTACAATATAGTGTTCTTTTGATTGATTTGATAATAACAATAACATTAAACTAAAAAAGAGTAAATTATAAATAAGCATGCATGTATGTATAAATTTATTTTTTTATTATTATAATTATGACATTCACGTATTAAACCATGCATGCACGTACCTTGGACAGGAAAGGATCCTCCCATCATATTTTCACCAAAATTAAGATGCTTAAGAGACGTGAGGTGGGTCAAGAACCATAGGGAACTCCTATTCCGCAACAAGTTATAAGATAGATTTAAGGTCTCCAGTTGTTCCAGTAGCAAAAAGCTACTACATCCTGCAATTAACTAGCTAGGATTATTAATTACTACAAGATTAATTAAGTCGATACTAATGTACCTTCATTGTCATTAATCCAGCCCATAATCCCATTCCAAGATAAATCAAGAACCTTCAGCTCCTTAAGCGGCTGGAACTTAGATATGTTAAGCAGAGATGGGAAATAGCCTCCGTTTCCTGATGCAGCAACAAAATGGCCACGTAAGAGCTCAATTACGTGACCATTGTGGCTGGCGCATGTGACTTCCTCCCACAGGCAACAGTCGCTCCCGGGATCATCCTCAACCCAGGAAGGGAGAAAGTGGTCTGCATCGTGTGGGCAAGTTGATTTGGTATATGCCTTGAATTCTAACAGGCTCATCCTCTCCTCGTCGTAGCAAACGTTGGTGCCCATGGATTACTTGGACCAAAAGGATCAAACCCAAGAACAGCGAAAACAACTTAGCCATTAGGCTAGGGTATATATGCTGCTGTTGCAATGCAAGAAGCTTTATATATATTATATCAACTTCACCGACAGGCCTCAACGCTATTTGCACTATCAATGTAAAACGTTTTGTTTCCTTCATTTATTCGCTTCGTTCAAATTCAAAGCTATTCCTTAATTAATTAGCTTCTTTCCCTTTCCCAGAAGTAGTATACTGCAGGGTGTGTGGGCTGCTTACAGAAATCGTTTTTCTATCCTTCCTAAACTTCAAACTGTGTGATAGATATATGGCTACATGGGCTGATCATGTAACCCAAAAGACATTATTACACTAAAAGCTTGCAAAGCCTTGGCCACTCTTATTGATTAGCCATATTTACGCCAAGGTTGACTCAAAAGCATGAATTACATTTTGTTCTTGTTGAGTTACTCGTTTTTTGTGGCAGATCAGTAGGCTGAATCTTTGTAACTAATTATTTGGTCCACCTCCTCTTCACTTGCATATAAGATTGTAACTATTAAATTTAACATTAAATTGAATTTACAATCTATGACCCAACCAAAATCTCTCTTCAAGAATTTGATTAGGTTCCACTGTAGTTTCTACAAAAGTTGGGTTTCCTTTATATTGTCATATGAATTGTTCAACTGAATGCAAATTTGTAGTGGAAGGAGAACAGGATGGCCAACACAGTGTAACAAGTGCTTCAGGCTGAATGAATTGTCCTAGAACTTTTTTCACATAATTCAACTTTCAATGTAGGATTGAAGAGCTACATAACACAAATGGAAGTACAGCAAATGAAATAAATAGTTTAATATTTGCTAGAATGAATTGATCTTTCCACAAATATAAATACTTGACTCCCTACCAATTAGGGGGATAAAGAATTACTTGGATAATTGGACTCCTCCTCATGCCCCAAAAGGTCTTGACCCAGCTTAACAAATAAAGTTAACACCAAATTTCTTTCACTTCTTCTTCTTAGGTGGTGGTTGCTCCTGCTCATCCTCATCGCTGTCATTGTCATCATCGTCATCCTCTTCGTCATCATCATCTTCATCATTGTCATCGTCTTCATCATCATCGTCACTTTCTTCATAACCGTGAGCTTCGACATCATCATCGGAATCATCCTCATTATCATCACTGTCTTCTTCTGACTCGGCTTCATCATCTTCATCATCTGTTTTATCACCATCGTCATCATCTTCATTGTCATTGTCACCAGCATCTTTGTTCTCAGAAACGGTCTCTTGCATTTTAATTAGGTCAGCCAAAGAAAATCTGCAATGCAGTTGGCATATCCACTATCCGATTACTCTTTTACTATTTTTACATCATATTTGATGATTAATCAAGAGATCAAAAACAGGAAACAACTAAATCAATCCATACCTTTGATCAAAAGAAATGGGCATATCATCAGGCTTAGTAGATCCAATCTGGGAAAGAATTTACAAGAAAATACATAAACACAATGGCAGAACATACATAAAGAAGCATATAGTAACAACTGCATATTTCCAAAACAATTACTGAACTTTCTGGAATAAAAAAAATAAAAAAAAAGGCTGGAAAAAATGCAAAAGACAAGAAAATGCATAATGGAGATTAACATGGAGTTAATGAACAAGCATAATATACCTTAAAGAAATGACCACACAATCTCAAAATTGATGTACAAAGCTCAGAAGCAAGTAATTGTTGGACACAGATGGAAAATATATATATATAATCACATTATCTCCTATATTTATAAGATGAAGTAGTAGTCAAAGCACTAAGCATTTATCACCATTCAGCTGGAAGCTGAAACCTTTTTTTTTTTTTTTCTCAGCCAAAAGTGGGATTTTATATATATATATCACTGATAAATACAGCGTTGGGTATAGCTTTGAAGCAACCCTGGAAAGTATAACACCTGGATACACCTTTCGACATATGCCATATTAAGCCATTAGATAAATGGATAGAAATATTAGAGCATAGACCATAGGCTATGAATCTAAAACCTACCTTGACAAACTACGCATAGAATCTTGTTCATGGGAATGAACATAACCACAAAACCTAACATTTTAAAATCATTCCCACCCTTTTTCCCTTTCCAACAGCTGAGAGCAGGGGCCCAACCTAAATTACTCCTTGGCTTACACCTTGAAAATACTAATTTCAGGGGCTTTGACAGTACCTCCTTGCATTACTTCCTGATTTTGTTGCAGAGAAGGTTAAGGGGTTTTAAAATTGATGATAGATTTCTAATTTTGTGCTTAAACTGATTTGTTTTTGGCAGCTAATTGACTCCATAAGCTTAGTCCACATAATTGCTTACAACTTAAAAACGGGCCAAAAACCTTTGGAAGAGGTTAACTATCTAAAACTCTAAATATCTTTCCTTTTCCTTGCATTAGCTTAGCAACCAAATAATCATGAAAAAAAAGCAAAAATGGAAAAAGAGTCCCAATATGTGCAAAACAACATAAACAGTAGAAGAGAAAGTCCCAATTAAGTTACTTATATAGTATATAACGAGATGCAGAACATCAGTCTAAGTCCAACAAAGTTATCCAAAAGAGAATCTAGTGCATAGATTATGCAAATTGACCACATACAAGCCATGAAAGCATCAAAAGATAGCAGCATTGTTAATTAAAAGCCTCAACCTTGCTCATTTAAGAGATTGCCCATCAACAGCAAACATGCACCAAACTTAGAAGACCCAAGACTGAAAGCTACTCTTGCTGATTAAAAACTACCCATTAACTTAAAAACATGAGCACTATCCAGTCAGAGTAACCATACAAAGTAAAATAGAAAAAAAAAAAAGAAAGAAAGTGAGAAATGCACCAGAAATAGAAGCCAAAGAAGAGATTTGTGAGCAAGCAGAGTAGTTTCCAGTAACGAAGATTCAAGCAGTGAACAAAAAATGCTGTTGTGGGACAGACTTTTAATCTCCATTTTAGAATTGGGAAGGTAATTGACTTCTACAATAACAAGTAATGAAGGCTGAGAAAGAGAAGAGGGGCTACACAAAGGCAAAACAGTGTGAGAAAAGGGTTTGAAGGTGGTTTTAGTTGGAAAATCTATGGGAGTGAGAGTGAGGGATTTACTTGTTTGTCATGTTCTCGACTTTCACTCTGCACCTCTCCCACGTCAGCTTCCATTTTTGTTTTCGTCAATTCTTCAATCTCCGGTGCATATGGGGGAAGATGCTTTTTGCCCACTTCGCACAAGTTCTAAATTACCATAATCATAGCATGTAGATACATATTTTTTGTTTTCATCTGTACCTTTGCAACAAGTTTTATATATATATATATATATATATATATATATATATATATATATATCTAAAACCTTATATAAAAAAAAATTTATAAAAAGTCTCATATAATATTTCGTGTTAAAAGAAGTGATCAAATTTTTTATCGTAAAATCATTAAGAGAGAATTGTAATGAAGTTTGATCTTAGACGGATCGCATAATTGGTGATTATTATAAAGTTTGATCTTAGACGGATTGCATCATTGGTGACTTGTACAAATGATACGTCGTAATTAGTAAAATTTATTAAATCAAATTCTAATTTTCTTAAAACATAAAAAAACCAGTGCAATAAGAGATAAAATTTGAGTTTGAAAGTAAAAAAATGTTGTTTGAATTGAAAATATAAAATCGTTACAAAATCTATCTAACTCTTTTTTCACTTATGTCATACATCATTGTAAGTCCAACCAAAGTGAATTCTTCTTTATAAGTGAATGGAAGAGTTAATGTAATGAGAACAAAAAATCAATGTTAAGTCCAAATCAAAATAAATCCTGCTTCTTTATATAAGTGAAAGAATTAGATCAAAATAAATACCTTCGCTCTATAAATAAATGCCTCAATGCAACAAGAAATGAATCTTGAATTTATAAATATTTTTCTTTTACCAATAAGCATATTTTTTCTTTATTGAAGATTTGAACCCAAACCACTTCTTTCACAAAATCTGTAAGGCCAAAACATTATTCTCAACCTAGTGTTGTTTTTCTATTTGTTATGAACAAAAAGGCCAAGAAAAAAAAAACAGAAAGAAGTGTAGTTTCCAATAAGCAGTGATGGGTTGAAAAAGGCTATTAGAACAAAGGAGTAACTTTTGAGGGCGTGTGCACAACAGGTTAAAAGTGTAGCCATTCTTCTCTTTAGTATGGGGAATCAATGAAGCTTTTCTTATCCTTTACCAGCAAGCTTACATAAAACAGATCGATGGAAACCACTGGAATACAAAAAATCGACTTTCTGTACTTGAGAAATCTCGGGTCTTTAGTCTTTACTAGCAGATACATGCAGGCACTCCTTGCATATTCAGGTATTTTTGTATTTCATAAATGCAACAGAGAGTACAGAGGAGGCAGATGAGGTGATGAGGTCAAAAAGGTCTTGCTCAGTGAATCATAATAAACAAGCTTTAAAGCCTGACTCCAGTTCCTGTGCATTCATGTTCTTCCCGATGAATACAATCTTGTTCACTCTGGGTTCATCTGCACCCCATAGCCGATCAGGTGAACCTTGGAATATGTCATGAACTCCCTGTTCAATTGCAAAATAAAGTCAAAAGACAAGACCATCTGAATATAAAATACATTAACTGAAATCAACACTTCATTGCATTCGAATGCAAAACTGTGAAATGATCATTTAAAAAAAATAATAAAAGAGAAAAAAAAAAGAGTCAAGAGGTATATGTTAGTTTCCTCATGCAAGTTTTATTCACAACAAGAGGAAAAAAGAAAAGGATTTAGGTTCTTCAGTTTGATAAAGTTCTAACTGCATTTAAAATAAAAATAAAAGAGACCAAGGTGGTGAGAGATCATCACAGCCAGGAACTTACTATACTAACAAAGGTGCCCAACATTATATAAAAGTACAAATAAGTAGTTTTAGGTGAACTCATTAATCAGGGAACAGGAACATCTTTCATCTCTCGATGTCCCATGAGAAATTGTAACAAAATTATTTTCAAAGAAGATTCACTTAGCAATGCATACACTTCTAAAGAAAGTAATAAAGGTACTAAAAACAAGAGAAAAGAAAGTGATAAAGACAATCCAAAACTACGTCATTAGTTTATCACATGATTTGGATGAGAACAAGATATACAATAGGCTGCTTCTCAAATTTGATGGGTCAGCACAGCAGAAAAAAATAAGAAAACAACCAGCCAAATCAAAATGGCACTTAGCTCACCTGAAAGACGAATCTCTCATTCATACCCTGAACCGAAAGAAGACCTTTCATCCGATAAATGTCCTCACTACGTTCCAACAATAATGTACCTAGCCATATGTTAGCCTGCAAGAAAAGTAGTGAAGTAAATGAATCCATGATGAAAGTTCTTAACTAGCTACCAACCAAAAAAAAAATGTCTTTCCAAAATAAAGAAAAAAAATTTACAAAGCACCTATTCAGACAGGAGACATCCAGCATTTATCAGATAGGCCAGTTAATATGTCCATAACTTTTATTAGGATCGTAAAAATCTACTATCTAGAACTGGACGATAGCATATGCTTTAAAACCAACCTTCTCAAGATCTAAGCTTCCCTCACAAACTATGCTTACAGAAGAAACGCCTGGATCGTGAGTATGATCATGGGAATGATGATCATGATGATGTTCTGCATATAAAGGTGCAAAGCATTAACTTCGCTATAAGTAGAGGAATAAAGGTTTCAGTACATTAGGGCTCAGCCTGATGATCAGTTGATCACAGTAAACTAAACAGATACAAAATTTGTAAAATTAGCATGCAAAACCACATCCAAATCCCCTTGCCGCTGAAAATCAAAAACAAGAGAGCCTAAATTAGAAAAATTAAAAACAAGAAAAAGTAGGAAGACAGCCTAAACCACAAGCCTAGTAACTAGTGACAAAGAATGGATATTTTGGCATTGAGGAAGTAAGGCACGGCTTAAGGACCATGGATGTTATTAACATTATTTGAGTAGACAGATAGCTACACAAATTAATTTTGAGACTTCAAGCTCCCATGGGATGTAGCTTGCTGTCCATATTAAAAAACAATAGTATGAAGGAATGCCCAGTCTCTGAATTAGGATACCAGTGAGCAAGCACCACAGATTGCTAGTAATATCTCTTTTCTTCCCGATCTTCTACACCCTGTCCATTTCTCTACATAATCACAAACATCAATAGTAGATCTTGGCCAAAAGCATCAATATGCCTTCGCTTAAGTGTCAAATCTACATAACTAAAATTTCAAATATTCAAGATTCAGGTCCTCAGATTTTGAAAAAATGAAACTGGATTTTTGCGCTGAGAAGACAATTTGGCCACCCCCTATGAACACTATGAACACCATGTATCACTTAGGAGAGCCACAAATTAGGTGGTAAGTGAATTAGCAACTAGTCCAAGAGATTATTTGTAGCTGATAAAGTTTGTAATTATGTCTTCAGCAATTTGACCTTTGCAGCATATGATCAAACTCATTCTTGCTACTACCATCTTCCACCCTATTGATTTGTTTGTCCAGCAATTACCTCTTTAGTCATTAAGTCAATAAGACCTTGACACAGTTCAAATTCATGAAACATTAATATCTATACCGCATATATCTCCTTAGGGACACCCGGACACATCACAAATGCATTCACGGTCACTACCTGATTTAGAATGTATCAAAGCAAAAATCAAGGCTTCTATAATGGAAATTACGACATGGCTTAGAGAAGATAGTATGTAAACAACAAAGATTTCTGCAGATTATAGCAAGAAAGTAATCCAAATCGCTATTAGAAACCAAATTAAACCAAAGATTGCCCTTCATGGATGATATTGAGATAGCATACTAATGCAATGGGCCTATCACTAATAAAGAAAAACATGACATAAATGAACAAAACATTTAAAACACATGCAATATGACAAGTAAGAATCAAGAAAAATAAAGTTACCATGTTCATGGTGGTGTTTGTCATCACGATGATGATGGTGATGGTGGTCATGATCATGGCCATGGTGAGCATGATCATCCTTTGCACCTTCATCATTGACAGAACTCTCAATCCTGCCAAGATTTTAGCAACAGTAAATCCAAAACCAAAATTCAGGAGGCAATGAACAGCCAAGAATTCTAAGTATAAAAGATCATCGTTACTGTAAGTTCTGATATTGCCATGTAAGAGATGAAACTAAATAAATCTAGAAAATCATGGTGTAGGTTAAAGAGTGAGTGCATGATGCCAGCAAATCCAGAAATGACTCATTCCTGAAGTTTCTGATATTGTTGAAAACCCACAAATCCGAATATAAACCACCCCCCCTCCCCCCCCTTTTATATTTTCAAAGGGAGAGAAGGAGCAGATTAAAAGAAAAAATGAGAAGGAATTAAAGATAACATGGATTTTACCATCCCTGATGTAGTTGTATAACTAAAATGGTGTCCAAGAAGTAAATTCAATCAAATAATATTAATGGAAAAGGGCTCAGATAGCAGATCTAAGAACAATCAGAGACTGGAGGAACACTTCTTTGTCAACAGCAAAAGATGATCATATTATATATGATAAAAAGAGCATCAGCAATGTAATAGATAATAATTTCCTTTGCTAAAAATGGAGCTATGTAAAAGCAGGAAACAACCTCTCCAGATCAAAACCTCCAATTCCAAGAACATACTCCAAGTCAACTTTTCCAAACTCTGTGCGCTTCAGATGAGCCATACCATTAATGTTCTGCAAGCAGGCAGGCAATCTCATCTTCAATCAGAATTAAGCAAAATATATCATAACTAAGAGCATCAAAAGTTAGAATAAAATAACAAAGAATAAAAAAGCAGAATGCCAACCCGTATCCGTTTAACCAAAGTAGCAATTTCTGGCTCTCCAACAAGATCAGTCTAGCCAAAATATAAATAATCATGTCAGACAGCCATTAGAGAAGCAAATTCAACACCATAAGAAAACAGTCTTTGAACGTATCCAATAAGAGTTTCAAATGAACAACTTCTAAGTTGAGGTGGTTTTAATAAACTATAGAGGCAGAAAATAAATGAAGCTCTGTTTGTTTAAATGATGAAGACAAGTGTTCCATTATACTGACATTGGCGTACGCACATCCAGAGAACGTATCAGAGAATGTAAAAATGGTTTCAACAAAATCAAATGTATGCAGTGGCAAGTAACGAAATTACAGAAGCAAGGAATGCACTTCGAATCAAAGTTCAAGTGAATTATGTAAATAATTTTTCAATTTGATCTTGAAGAGTGCCCAACTGAGTGCAGTACACATCACAAATTTAGTAACCACAAATACCTTGTTTACAATAATACGATCAGCATAAGCAATTTGCTCTACTGCCTCATTCACCACCCCCTTTGGTTTGACCTCATCCAGATGAAAACCAGCATGTTTGGCATCAACCAAAGTAACAACACCATCCAACTTGACATCATTGAAAACCTGATCCTCAGCGTAAAAAGTCTGAATGATTGGTGCAGGATTTGCCAATCCTGATAAGGTGAACATAGTATGTAGCATAAGCAAATACAATAACTCCTCATGCTCAAGCCAAGGAAATAGTCAGAGATACACCAAATGCAACAAGACATATACAATGAAAAATAAACAACCATTAATCTCCTTTATAGTTATTTCATGGGCCTTTGAGAAAATTCCTACCTGTAGTCTCTATTACAATGTGGTCAAATTTCCCTTTCTTCTTATTGACTAGCTCTGCAATCAACCTCACAAGATCACCCCTTACAGTACAGCAAAGACAGCCATTGTTAAGCATGACTATATCCTCAGCCCCAGCAGCTTTAGCAGCAACAAGAGATCCATCAATGTCTATTTCACCGTACTGAAATTTTCAAATTGAAAAAATTAAATAACTCGTTAATGTCTCACCCAATCTAATGATTTCCAAAAGACAAACTACTAGTAACCATCAATTGCCATCACATCAAGCAAAGAAATTTAAAGCAGAATCAAACTTCATACCTCATTCTCTATCACTGCTATGCGCTTACCATGATCTGCAGTCAAGATGTGATTGAGTAATGTTGTCTGTTCATCAACACATAGAAACAGATCAATACAACCAGCCAACTGACACAATTTTCAAAAAAACTTGAAAAGAAAAAACCGAATTCCTGTCAAAAGAAGAAAATGCAAAAAAAAATTATTGCTAAATGTAGATAAGATAACAAGAGACAGATAGGTGCACAACATTTACACCAATCAGCATTGTTTAATGGCATTTTAACATACTAGTCACAATTTTGAATTTTAACAAAAAATAAAATAAAAAAATCCGCCACTTTTCATACGTTAATTTAGTCCCCATTATAAAAATAATTCAGAATTATCAAATTGGACAAAGTTAATAACATCCTATCAGCTCAAGTGACAAACTTGGCAATTATTCCTATATGTTGCTCACCAAAGGCAACATTTTGTTTCTTCATATTACAAGTATTACTGCTAATTCCAAAGCCAAAATCCAATAAATTCGTTAAAAATTCACAAACTAACCAGAAAAATAACAGAATCAAACTAACCCAGTAATCAAAATATTGAAACTTCAAAGACCATTTTGCCCTCAGGCTATACGAACAATAAAATAAAATAGGAATTATTACCTTGCCAGAGCCCAAAAACCCAGTAATTATGGTGGCGGGAATGCGGTTATCAGGCGGGATTTTGGTGGAAACATCGGAATCCTCGCTCTGCGGAGTCGTAGTGGCAGTGGCAGAGACCGAGAATCTACGGCGGTGAGCTTTGCAGAAATCGGAGGATGTGATGATCGTGCGAGGCAAAGAAGACGTCGTTTTGGAAGAAAGGGGTTGAGTTTTGATGGTAGTGGGTTTGAAGAAGAGAGGAAGCAAGGTAGTTCTGATTCCAGAGAGTGGTGGGGTTCGGTGGTGGTGGCCGCGGCAACGGGTGGTGATGTTGAAGAAAGTAGTGGCTATATCCATGGATAGCGTCGCCATTTCTTTCTCGTTGCTTCTTCCTCACTTGGGTTTATCTTCGGATGTGGAGTATGGAGGTTTTGGCTTGGGGTTTAAGATATTTTCGGGAATTTTGGGCTTTTAGATTTTGGGTTGGTCTTATAGATTCTCCTATGCCTTGTTGTCGTTTCCTGTTAAATACTCAAGTGAGCCAAGTTATCCCTTGTCTTTTCTATTTACTGTATTCAAATAAATTTTTAAATCATAAATAATATTTATTATCACATCATTTATCACGTGATATATTGATCTGTCATATTATTAAAAATTATTGATTTAAAATTAAATTTTTTTAAATAATTAAAATATATTGATTAGAAATTTAAAATAAAAAATTTTAAAAAATTAATTATTTTAAATTGATTATCATCGTTTTTTAACGAATTACCATCCATCCTTTCTTAAAAAAAACTAATTTGACTTTTTCAGTTTGATTGAAACTATTGTTACTTAACTAAAAGTTGGTATAAAAAAATCCAAGAATACCTAAAAACTATTTTGAGAAAAGGAAAAGTAAAGATAAGACACACAACGTTTATAATACTGAAACTAACAAAGACACACAATGTTAATCTACAGTAAAAGAAAGTCAAATTCTTCTTTTCTTTTCTCAAAAATCTATAAGAAAAATCTAATACTTTTCTTTTTTCTACAATCTGTAAGCGAAATCTAATGGTATTAAATTTTATTTACCAACAATAATAGATTCTCTCTTTATATTTTTCAAAGATTTTAAAAATTCAAAACTATCCAAAAAAAGATTTTTAAGAGAGGAATAGAAATTGCAAATATGGAAACGATATTCTGACTATAAGGTAGTTAGGTTTTAGAAATGTTGAAGAAAGTGAAGATTTGTTTTGTTAGAAATGATGGCCTAAATTAAAAAGATAGTAATAAGTAAAGAAAGGATAGTAATCACTTTGAAACAATTGCACTCTAGCATTTGGCTTATTCGTTAGTGTATAATTTTCTACTTAAAAAAGTAAGATTCAAATCCCACTCCTCTAATTAAAAAAATTAGAGTAAAGTAATTAGTTTTTTTTAAATTTTTTTTATTTAAATCCCTAACTAATAATTTTTGAATATTTATATAGGTAAAATGAAAAAACGGAAAAAAATCACTTAATTACTAGTCAATAATTTTATATACCACGTCATCCATCACAGAAAGTTAACGTTATCAAGATACCATGTCAACCTGTCACATGGAAGATGATGTAACATCAAAAATTGCTAATTGTTCTATTGTCAAATGTTAGTGTGAGAGGCTTATTCAATCTTAAAAAAGTTTAAGAGCTTATATTGCTAATTGACTTTTTTAAGATAGTTCAAGAGCTTATTTACATATTTAGTCTATTAATTTTTATCTCGTGCAATGTACGAGACCATTTTTAGAAATAAATTTATCATATAAGCAGGTAATATTTTGCAATATAAAAAACAAGAAGGAAGTGATGTTAATAAAATAACAAGAATAGTTAATTGATATTATAATATTGTGATTTTTTTAACGAATAATTTGTAATTTTCTATGAAAAAAAGAAGACACTACCCCCAAGAAAAGGAAAAACTAGTTCTGGTCACATCAATTTCAAACTTATATTGGCTTGGTTAGTCCACCTAAAATCCAAATAGTCCAAAATTTTGAGCCAAACGGATATGGCTTAAATATATATTGCAAGTTTTGGCAGTAAAAAGTAACAAGAAAAGTATTAACTCCACATACACCCCTTGCGTTATAATTTTTGCTCAAATATATCTCTTGTTTTTTATTTGGATGAGATTAATAGTGAAAAAATATAAATTAATGTTGAGTTTTCTCATGTAAACAATAAAATAAGAAACCGAACTTGGTGGAAAATAAAAAAAATAAAACTAAACATATGAATAGTAGTTCGTGTTATTGTTAATGTTCCTAAGTTCAATTAATCTCTTCATTTATGAAATCTTGTCGAATTGAGTATTTAAAGAAAAGACAAGAAACTTAATTCTTAGACAATTAGATGATACAAATCCTATTGCGTAATAACATTCTCTTAAAAATTATCTCTTTTTCTCACTAGGTAATTAAACAAATGATTAATCAAATAAAAAAGTATTCAAATTCCACATGCATTTTAATTAAGAAATTAATCAAAACCTCTAATGTAACAAAAGGGATCAAGTTATTACCAATCAAAAAATGTTTGTTTCTATTATCTTAGAATCATGATTAAATTTCTTATGAGTCATAACGTGTTTAATCCTAAAATAATTAAAAAAACTTAATAAGAGAAAACAAGAGGATTTTAAAATTGTCTTACATTAAAAGTAATCTAATTGGAAACCAAACATACAAAGAAGTAAGGGAAAAAATTAGGTAGTAAATTTATCTCGGAAACATATATATTTAACTAACCTTAAGTCTGATTTAGTAAAATTAACCTTCAAAATTTTTGTTTCCCATCCTATTAGAACAATCATGGAACAACAAACAATTATAGTCTCAATTAAAGATAAGAGAAAACAAATTTAATTCTGAAATATGAACACAACATTTAACATTATTCTTTTATTGATATTTTTTTGTCAGACAAATTTAAGCGATAAATAACATATAAATTAAAATTTTATTAAATAGCTTAATTCAGCATAATTGCTTGAATCAAAGGCTATGTAGTATTTATTTTGATGACGGTGGCGGTGCGGTGGCATTGATCGCCATCTTCATTCCGGCAGCACACAAATCAGGTCGAGTACTACAGATAAAATAATTACCTCCAAAGGCCAAAGGGATTTTATCATCTCCTGAATCAAACTCCGTAGCTCCAT
>NW_018397274.1:1709882-1714361 GCF_002168275.2 Theobroma umbraticum
ATGTATATACCTAGAATATCACCGGCATGGAAATTCTTCCCTCTAGTCCATGCTTGGAGGCTAATCGATAGGTCCCAACCATAATCATCTCCAACTTTATAGGTCACTGGCACTGAATGAATAGCCTCATATTGAAGCATCAAAAGGAGAATCGCTAGGGCTAGGATGGAGTTGCCTCTGATTGCCTTTCTCATTTTCTTGTGAACTAGCAATATTCAAACTTGTTGGTGAAACTTAACAAGCTTGAAGACAAGCTAATTCATTTTATAGAGGGTGGAGACTCAAAAGACAATGACCCTAGCCACTTTTTTTTGGAAAACTAATGGTTTTCCAGTAATATATGATTTGTGTATTTTATTAATAAAATAAAGATTCTGTTAATCATTTATTATCCAAGAAATGTTTCAATGTTTTCGATATTTTCACATGGAAAATAAGATATGTCATTCTGTCAATCAGATTCTTTTCTAAATTGACAAATTTTCTATATCAAACATTTACATATGAACACTCAAGTTTTCAACAAAAATCTATAGATACCTAATCATTTATCTATAAAATGCTAAAATGGTAATTAAATAAATTTATTTAGAAAATATTATATATGTTGTATCAATAAATTAATTTGGCTAAATATCCAAATAAGCCCTCAAACTATATCAAGAAAGTCAATTTTACCCTTATCCTTTTATTACATTCAAATAAGCCTCTAAACTTTTTATCTTAAATCAAATAAGCCCATTTCACTAACTATTGACTAACTTTCGTTTGTCAACGATGCAGTCAGTAATTTTTTATACCAAGTCATCTGCCATGTGTTATGTTGACGTGTCATCTTGATGACATCAATGCCAAATGGCAAATGACGTGGCATAAAAAAATTGCTGACTTGGAATTGAGTTTTTTCCTTTCTAAATGTCCCAAAATTATTAGTTAGGGATTTGCAACAAAAAATTAAAAAAAAAACTTTAATAGTTTCAAACTGATTACCATCTTTTCTTAACCGATTACCATCCATCATTCCTTAAAAAAAACCTAATCCGTTCTTTCCAACAAGAATATCCATAACTGTTTTGAGAAGAGGAAGTGTAAAGGTAGGACAGACAACAATTGTAATACTAAAACTAATAAAGACACGCAGTGTTGATTGACAATAAAAGGAAGCCCAATCCTTTTCTTCTTTTCCCTAGAATTTGTAAGGAGAATATGAAACTTTTCTCTTTCCTAAAATTTGTAACTGAAATTTGATGGTGTTGAATTTTATTTACAAATAATAATGAATTCTCTTTCCACATCTTTCACAGACTTTGAACATTCAAGACTACTCAAAGAATGATTTTTAGAAGAGAAATAGAAATTGTAGACAGAGAAAGAACATTCTGACTATAAGGTACTTAGGTTTATGAAATGTTAAAGAAAGTGAAGGTTTTTTTTTTTGTTAGGAAGGATAGCTTCAATTAAGAAGATAATAATCAGTTAAGAAATGATGGTAATTAGTTTGAAGTAATTAATGTTTTTTTTAATTGTTTGTTTCAAATCTCTAACCAATCATTTTTGGACATTTGGATTAATAAAAAGAAAAAACTCAATTCCTACTCAATGATTTTTGGTATCCCGTCATGTACCACGTAACATTGATATCATTAAGATGATACGTAAGCATGCCACGTGGAAGACACGTGGCACCAAAAGTTGGGTTTTAGAAATGTTGAAGAAAGTGAAGATTTGTTTTGTTAGAAATGATGGCTTAAATTAAAACGATAGTAATAAGTAAAGAAATGATAGCAATCACTTTGAAGCAATTGCATTTAAGCATTTGGTTCATTGGTTAGTGTATGATTTTCTACCTAAAAAAGCAATATTCAAATCCCTCTCCTCCAATTAAAAAAATTAGTTTAAAGCAATTAGTTTTTTTTAAAATTTTTTTATTTAAATCCCTAACTAATAATGTTTGAACATTTATATAGGTAAAATGAAAAAACAAAAAAAAATCACTTAATTACTAGTTAGTAATTTTATATATCACGTCATCCATCACATAACGTTAACGTTATCAAGATACCATGTCAACTTGCCACATGGAAGATGATGTAGCATCAAAAATTGCTAATTGTTCCATTGTCAAATGTTAGTGTGAGAGGCTTATTTGATCTTAAAAAAGTTTAAGAGCTTATTCGAACGCAATAAAGGGCTAAGAGCTAAATTGACTTTTTTAATATAGTTCAAGAGCTTATTTACATATTTAGTCCATTAATTTTTATCTCGTACAATGTACAAGGCCATTTTTAGAAATAAATTTATAATATAAACAGGTAATATTTTGAAATATAAAAAACAAGAAATAAGTTATGTTAATAAAATAACAAGAATAGTTAATTGATATTATAATGCTATGATTTTTTTTTAACAAATAAGTTGTAATTTTCTATGAAAAAAAGAAGACACTACCCAAAGAAAAGGAAAAACTAGTTCTAGTCACATCAATTTCAAACTTATATTGACTTGGTTAGTCCACCTAAAGGGCCAAATAGTCCAAAATTTTGAGCCAACGGATATGGCCTAAATATATATTGCAAGTTTTGACAATAGAAAGTAATAAGAAAAGTATTAACTCCACATACAGCCCTTGTGTTATGATATTTTCTCAAATATATCTTTTGTATTTTACTTGGATGCGATTAATAGTTAAAAATTATAAAATAATGTTGACTTATCTCATGTAAACAGTAAAATAAGAAACCGAACTTGGTGAAAAATAAAAGAAATAAAACTAAACATACGAATAGTAGTTCATGTTATTGTTAATGTTCCTAAGTTCAATTAATCTCTTCATTTATGAAATCTTGTCGAATTAAGTCCAATTGAGTACTATATATATTTAAAGAAAGACAAGAAACTTAATTCTTAGACAATTAGATGATACAAATTCTATTGCGTAAGAACATTCTCTCAAAAATTATCTCTTTTTCTTGCTAGGTAATTAAACAAATGATTGATCAAATGAAAAAGTATTCAAATTCCACATGCATTTTAATTAAGAAATTAATCAGAACCTCTAATATAATAGAAGGGATCAAGTTATTACCAATCAAAAAATGTTTGTTTCTATTATCTTTGAATCATGATTAAATTTCTTATAAGTCATAACGTGTTTAATCCTAAAATAATAAAAAAACGCTTAATAAGAGAAAACAAGAGGATTTTAAAATTGTCTTACATTAAAAGCAATCTAATTGGAAACCAAACATACAAAAAAGCAAGGGAAAAAATTAGGTAGTAAATTTATCTAGGAAACATATATATTTAACTAACTGTAAGTCTGATTTAGTAAAATTAACCTTCAAAATTCTTGTTTCTCATCCTATCAGAACAATCATGGAACAACAAACAATTGTAGTCTCAATTAAAGAAAAGACAATTAAAGATAAGAGAAAACAAATTTAATTCTGAAATATGAACACAACATTTAACATTATTCTTTTATTGATATTTTTTTGTAAGACAAATTTAAGCGATAAATAACATATAAATTAAAATTTTATTAAATAGCTTAATTCAACATAATTGCTTGAATAAAAAGCTATGTAGTATTTATTTTGATGATGGTGGCGGTGCGGTGGCATTGATTGCCATCTTCATTCCGGCAGCACACAAATCAGATCGAGTACTACAAATAAAATAATTAGCTCCAAAGGCCAAAGGGATTTTATCATCTCCTGAATCAAACTCCGTAGCTCCATCGTTAACTGTGCATGTGTCATGTCCTTTCTTATCCACCACTACCACATTGAACAATTGATCATCATATATGAATTCTACAATAAATTAAGACAATCATAAGTTATCGGTGAACAATTCTTATTATATACATGAGAAAAATTATTAAAAAAGCTTTAAAATGTTTAAATATTAAAATAGAGTACCAAATATAAATAAAAAATTGAAACAACTGTTGTGAGAGAATTAGATTTTTATGTTATGTGCCTAATCTGAAATCAATTGATAATCAATGATGTATATACCTAGAATATCACCGGCATGGAAATTCTTCCCTCTAGTCCAAGCTTCGAGGCTAATCGATGGGTCCCAACCATTATCATCTCCAACCTTATAGGTCACTGACGCTGAATGAATGGCCTCATATTGAAGCATCAAAAGGAGAATCGCTAGGGCTAGGATAGAGCTGCCTCTAATTGCCTTTCTCATTTTCTTGTGAACTAGCAATACTCAAACTTGTTGGTAAAACTTAACAAGCTTGAAGACAAGGTAATTCATTTTATAGAGGGTGGAGATTGAAAAGACAATGAACCTAGCCACTTTTTTTTTGGAAAACTAATGGTTTTCCAGTAATATAGGATTTGTGTAATTTTTTAATAGAATAAAGATTCTGTTAATTATTTATTATCCAAGAAATGTTTCAATGTTTTCCATATTTTCACATGGAAAATGAGATATATCATTCTGTCAATCAGATTCTTT
>NW_018397274.1:1714371-1720960 GCF_002168275.2 Theobroma umbraticum
CAAATTTTCTATATCAAACATTAACATATGAATACTCAAGTTTTCAACAAAAATCTATAGACACCTAATCATTTATCTATAAAATGCTAAAATGGTAATTAAATAAATTTATTTAGAAAATATTATATATGTTGTATCAATAAATTAATTTGCTTAAATACCCAAATAAGCCCTCAAACTATATCAAGAAAGTCAATTTTACCCTTATCTTTTTATTACATTCAAATAAGCCTCTAAACTTTTATTTTAAATCAAATAAGCCCCTTTCACAAACTGTTAACTAACTTTCGTTTGTCAACGATGCAGTCAGTAATTTTTTATACCACGTCATCTACCATGCATTATATTAACATGTCATCTTGATAACATCAATGCCAAATGGCAAATGACGTGGCATAAGAAAATTACTGACTTGGAATTGAGTTTTTTCCTTTTTAAATATCCAAAAAATATTAGTTAGGGATTTGAAACAAAAAATTAAAAAAAAAACTAATTGTTTCAAACTGATTACCATCGTTTCTTAAGGGAGCACCATCCATCATTCCTTAAAAAAACCTAATCCGATCTTTCTAGCAAAAATATCCATAACTGTTTTAAGAAGAGGAAGTGTAAAGGTAGGACACACAACACTTGTAATACTAAAACTAACAAAGACACACAGTGTTGATTGACAATAAAAGAGAGTCCAATCCTTTTCTTCTTTTCCCTAGAATTTGTAAGGAAAATGTGAAACTCTTGTCTTTCCTAAAATTTGTAACTGAAATTTGATGGTGTTGAATTTTATTTACAAATAATAATGAATTCTCTTTCCACATCTTTCATAGACTTTGAAAATTCAAGACTACTCAGAGAACGATTTTTAGAAGAGAAATAGAAAGTTAAAGAAAGAACATTCTGACTATAAGGTACTTAGGTTTAAAAAAAGTTAAAGAAAGTGAAGTGTTTTTTTTTTTTTGGTTAGGAAGGATAGCTTCAATTAAAAAGATAGTAATCAGTTAAGAAATGATGGTAATTAGTTTGAAGTAATTAAGGTTTTTTTTAATTTTTTGTTTCAAATCCTTAACTAATCATTTTTGGACATTTGGATTGGTAAAATGAAAAAACTTAATTCCTAGACAGCAATTTTTGATGTCCCGTCATGTACCACGTAACATTGATATCATTAAGATGATACGTAAACATGCCACGTAGAAGATACATGACACCAAAAATTACTAATTGTACTGTTGTCAACGATTGGTGTGAAGGGCTTATATGATCCAAAATAAAACATTAGGGCTTATTTGAAAGCAATTAAAGGATAGAGAATAAATTAACTTTCTTGGTATAATTCGAGGGTTTATTTGCATATTTAACCAATTAATTTTAATTTTGTGCAATGTACGTTACCATTTTTAGTAATAAATTTATAATATAAACAGGTAATATTTTGCAATATAAAAAGCAACAAGGAAGTGATGATAATAAAATAAAAAGAATAATTAATTGATATTGTAATGCTATTATGTTTTTTTAAGTGAATAGTTTGTAATTTTCTATAGAAATGAGAAGGCACTACCCCAAGAAAAGGAAAAACTAGTTCAAGTGACATCAATTTCAAACTTATATTGGCTTGGTTAGTCCACCTAGTGATCAAACTAGTCCACAATTTTGAGACAATTGATATGGTACAAATATATATTACAGGTTTTGGTAGTAGAAAGTAATAAGACAAAGGATAACTCCTAATATCCCTTGTGGTATAACATTTTCTCAAATATACCTCTTGTATTTTATTTGGATGAGATTAATAGTGAAAAAATATAAATTAATATCAAGTTATCTCATTTAAACAATAAAATAAGAAATTAAACTTGGTGAAAAATAAAGAAAAAAAAAACTAAACATGCAAATTGTGGTTCGTGTTATTTTTAAGAGTAAAATATCCATACACTCCTGAGTTTTAATAAAAATTTCAAATAAGTCTATTAGTTTTCGAAATAAACACTTCACTCCAGGAGTGTAAACACTATTAGTAGAGATTATGAAAAAATTAAAATATTTTTATTAATTTAAAAAATTAATTTTTTTTGAATTTTTTTTAAAAGGAGCGCCAATTAATGTTTTCTAGCTTCCCAAGAAAGGGGAGCACCAAAGTACCAATTGATGCTCTCCTCTCTTGGGGAGCACTGATCTAGTGCTCCCTTCCCTTGGGAGCATGGCGCTTCCCTCCAATCAATGCTCCTTATTTTTTTAATTAATAAAAATTATATAATAATAATTTTAAAATTGATAAAGGGTAAAATTATCATTTCAATATTACTATGTCATCAAATTAACGGAACCACTAACGGTTTGACCTATGTATCCAGTGGAAGATTTTTTTTAGAGTGGGGTATCTATTTTGAAAATTAATGGACCTGCTTGGAATTTCAGTTAAAACTTAGGAGGGTAAAGGTATTACCCTATTTTTAATGTCCCTAAGTTCAATTAATCTCTTCATTTATTAAAAAACTTATTGAATTAGGTCCAATTGAGTGCTATATATACTCAAAGAATGACAAGAAATTGAATTCTTAGACAACTAGATGATATGAATCCCATTGTATCTTTTTCTCTCAAAAATTGTCTCTTTTTCTCACTAATTAATTAAACAAATGATTAATCAAATGAAAAAGCATTCAAATTCCATATGCATTTTAATTAAGAAAGTAATCAAAACCTCTAATGTAACAGAGGGATCAAGTTATTACCAATCAAAACATGTTTTTTTCTGTTATCTTGGATTCATATACGTGTTTAATCCTAAAATAATAAAATAAAAATAATTAATAACAGAAAGCAAAAGGATTTTTAAAATTGTCTTACATTAAAAGCAATCCAATGCGAAACCAAACATACAAAAAGAAGTAAGAAAAGGAAAAAAAAGTAAGGGAAAAATTAGGTAGATAATTTATCTAAGAGGCATAGATATTAAGCTAACCTTAAATCTGATTTAATAAAATTGACCTAAAAAATGTTAGTTTCCCATCCTATTACAACAATCATGGAACAACAAACAATTATAGTCTCAATTAAATAAAAGACAATTAAAGATAAGAGAAAATAAATTTAATTATGAAAATATGAACACAACATTTAACAATTTTCTTTTATTGATATTTTTTTCTCAGACAAATCTAAGTAATAAATAACATATAAATTCAAATTTTATTAAATAGCTTAAATCAACATAAGTGCTTGAATCAAAAGCTATGTCGTATTTTATTTTGATGAAGGTGGTGATGCAGTGGCATTGATGACTATATTCATTCCAGCAACACACAAATAAAATAATTAGCTCCAAAGGCTAAAGGGATTTTATCATCTCTTGAATCCAACTCCATGGCTCTCTCATTAATTGTGCATGTGTCATGTCCTTTTTTTTCCACCACTATCACGTTGAACAAATGTTCATCATATAAGAATTCTATAATAAATTAAGATAATTGTAAGTTATCAATGAACAATTCTTATTATGTACATGAGAAATTTTATTGAAAAAGCTTTAAGATGTTTGAATATTAAAATAGATTATAGAATATTAATAAAAAACTTGAAACGACTGTTGCGAAAGAATTAGATTTTCATGTTACGTGATTAATCTAAAATCAATTAATAATCAATGATGTATATACCTAGAGCATCGCCAGTATTGAAATTCTTCCTTATAGTCCAGGCTTCCAAACTAATTGATGAGTCCCAATCATTATCATCTCCAACCATATAGGTCATTGGTGTTGAATGAATGGCTTCATATTGAAGCATCAAAAGTAGCATTGCTAGGGTTAGGATTGAGCTGCCTTTGATTGCCTTTTTCATTTGCTTGTAAACTAGCAATATTCAAACATGTTGTTAGTGAAACTTAGCAAGCTTGAAAACAAGATAATTCATTTTATAAAGGGCGAAGATTGAAAAAACAATGAACCTGACATCTTTCTTTTTTGGAAAACTAATGGTTTTCCAATAATATATGAATTGTGTAATTTTTGGATAGAATAATGAGTCTATTAACTTTTTTTTTTGAAAAGCTTATTAACCGCTTATTAATTATCCATGAAATGTTGCAATATTTTTCATATTTTCATGTGAAAAATGAGAATATATCATTCTATCAATTCCAATTCTTTACTAAATTGACAAATTTTCTATGTCAAATATTTATGGATGAACACTTAAGTTTTCAACAAAAATCTACAGACACCTAATCATCTATCTATAAAATGTTAAATAGAAAATAAACAAATTTATTAGAAAAATATTATATATGTTTTATCAATAAAAAATTTAGTTAAATACCGAAATAAGTCCCTAAACTATATCTAAAAATTCAATTTAGCCTTTATCCTTTTATTATGTTCAAATAAGGCCTTAAAATTTTATTTTTGGATTAAATAAACCCCTCTCACTAACTGTTGGCTAACATAAGTCAATAGTACAATCAGTAATTTTTTATGCTACGTCATCTACCACGTTACATGTTGACGTATCATTTTGATGACGTCAATGTCATATAGTAAATGACATGGCATAAAAAAATTGTTGACTTGGAATTGGATTTTTTTTCCTTTCTAAATGTCCAAAAATTATTAGTTAGGAATTTGAAATAAAAAATTTTTAAAAAAAAACTAATTGTTTCAAATTGATTACCATCATTTCTTAACGAATTACTATCTATCCTTCTTTCTTAAAAAAAAAAACCCTAATCCAACCTTTTCAATTTGATTAGAACCATTGTTGCTCGATTGAAAGTTGATGTAAAAAAAGCTAAGAATACCTAGAAATGATTTTGAGAAGAGGAAGAGTAAAGCTAGGACACATAATGTTTACAATACTAAAATTCGCAAAAACACGCAATATTGATCCACAATAAAAGAAAGTCAAATCATTTTCTTCTCATCCCTAGAATCTATAAGAGAAATTTGATACTCTTTTCTTCCTTAGAATCTGTAAGGAAAATCTGATGACATTGAATTTTATTTACTAATAATAATAGATTCTTTTTCCACTTTTTTCACAGATTTTAAAAATTAAAAACTACCCAAAGAAAGATTTTAGAAGAGGAATAGAAATTACAGACAAGAAGATGACATTTTGACTATAAGGTACTTAGATTTAGTGAATGTTGAAGAAAGTGAATGATTTTTTTATTAGGAAGGATGGCTTCAATTAAAAAGAAGGTAATTAACCAATTAGGGCATGATGATAATTAGGTTGTTTTGTTAATTTTTTGTTTCAAATCCCTAACTAATAATTTTTAGACATTTGGATGGATAAAACGAAAAAACTCTAATTCCTAGTCAACAATTTTTAATGTCACATCATCTACCATGTTATATTGATGTTATCAAGATGACAAGTTAACATGCCACATGGAAGATGATGAGGCACCAAAAATTGTTGATTGTATTGTTGACTAATGGAAATTAATCAATAGTTAATGTGAGGGACTTTTTTGATCAAAAATAAAAGTTTAAGGGCTTATTTGAACACAATAAAAAGATAGGGACTAAATTGACTTTCTTGGTATAGTTTAAGGGCTTATTTATGTATTTAGGCTTGTTTTATCTCTTTTTTTTGTCTCATTTTTATTTTTCTATAAGTATTTAAAAATATTTGAAAAACAATATAAATGCTAACATATAGTCATATAGTCATATAGTCATATGTGTTGCACATGAATTTATATTTATAAAGTGGAAATATTTTTAAGAACAAATCATTATAGAGAAATATACCCCTAACATATCATTCATCAATAGCCTCCTAGCCTCAATTGGAGGAGTATTATAAATTAAATTATCATCCTCTAAAGTAAGTCTTATGTTTGCCATATAGTCAGCTACCATATTGTCTTCTTGGTAGATATGCATAATATTCACCATCCATTGCCATTATAATAAGTCCCTTATAACCTAAATTAGATCTAAAATTTGGATAAGGCTGGAATGTTGGTAAGGTAATTGCCTACACTACTATTTTATCATCAACTTAAAGCTAAAGTCTGCTTAGCCCCAAAGCCCATGTACGCTTGAATAAAGATGGCAATGGGTACCCTATTACAAGATGCCAGTGACTACCTAACTCAGTTATATCAAGTTAGGGTACCTTATAATCGGGTTTGGGACTAGTTCGGGTAATGATTTCACTATTTGTCTTGGATTCGAGTAGGATTCGAGATCCCATCCCTTGCGTACGCTATACCCGAACCCAATTATGTTAGTATTCAAGTTCAGCGAGTATCCGCCTTGAACCCAATTTCAATACCGGTTTATATATATATATATTATTTAAATAATTAAATTAAAAATGTCCACTTTTGGTAGTGTTTAGATTCGAACCTAGGTGAAGAGAAAAAAACAATCAAAACCTTTATCATCTTTACAAATAATTTCTTTTATTAAAAGTTGACAAATATATTAAAAAGTATGATTACTCAAATTATTAATGTGATGATATAAATATATTTAAATTAAAAAATTATCATATTATTAATTATGTTTAAATAATATGAATCTCATATCATATTGCAAAGGAATATAATTACTATTATATATATACTTTTAATATA